>NW_027196240.1:0-15000 GCF_038502225.1 Cherax quadricarinatus
AGCATGGCCTGTACAGCTGTGTTCTGGATCACACAGAGAGACTTGATGCAAACCAGAACAAGCGCTCCATAGTTAACGAGCGAACGTATTGCCTGGATGTAGAACAACCTCATGACCTCGAGGCTGGCCAAAACCCTAGGGTTGGCCATGGCACTCAATGCCCTGACCCTCTGCAGGGCCCTCTCTTTGATGTGGTGCACATGTTTCTGGAAGGTGAGGTGCCTGTCAATGTAGATGCCAAGGTACCTATAACTGTGAACCCAGTCCACGTCGATGCCCAAGACCCACAGCCTCTGACTGGGTTCCCTGGTGTGAAGGGTCGTGGCTTTGGATTTTGTTGCAGATATCTTGAGCCCTAAGTGACTGCAAGTGAAAGCCAGCAGGTCGAGGCCCTCCTGGGCATGCTGCAAAAGCCGGCGCTTCCTAGGTATGACAAGTGCCAGGTCATCAGCATAGCTGACTAGGAAGGTGCCTGTAGAGAAAGACAGGCACACCAGCTGGTGCATCAGTACATTGAACAGGGTGGGACTAAGCACCCTGCCCTGTGGAGTGCCATTGTCCAGGGATTTGAGAGAAGAGGCATGCCCCTGGAAGCGTACCTGGGCCCGCCTGTCATGGAGATAGGAACAAAGCCATGCAAGCAGCCTGCCCTTAACCCCCCTGCAGGCTAAGAGTGAGAGGATGGCAGGTGCAATGGCCAGATTAAAAGCTTCCTCGAGGTCTAGGAAGACAACAATGTGGGCTTGGGCGTCTGACCCAATGCCGGCCAGTAGGGTGGTAAGGCTTTCGAAAGTGCCCACTCCTCTGGTGAAGCCATAGAGGTGTTTATGAGGAGGGCCAAGCTTCCACCTCAGGCATTCCAACGCCATCCTTCCAGACACCTTCGAGATGCAACTGGTGAGGGAGATGGGTCTCACACTGCCAGGATCCCCAGGCTTAGGAATCGGTATAATGTCAGCCTCCTTCCATACGGCAGGGAGTTTGCCAGCTTGCCATGTCCGGTTGACCACCCCCAGGAAAGCTGCATGACCAGAATGGCCAGACCGAGTGATCATGCCATAGGTGATACCATCATGCCCAGGTGCAGTGTCCCGATGAGATGTGAAGGCTGCCTGGAGCTCCTGGTCAGTGAAGTCTTCATCTGTGACATCCTGAGCCTGGTGTGCCGCCTGGATCACCATCATCCTCCTAGGAAGGAGGGTGGGTTGGAGGTCCCGGAGATCCTGAGGCAGTTGAGTCATGGCCGCTCTGGAGGTGAAAAGGTCCACCAGACGTTCTGCCTCCGTTGCCGGGTCTGGGTGCAACCGAGCCACACTGCGACACTGCCAAGTGGCCAGTTGTAACTTGGTGCAAATCTCAGATAAGGTGGAAGAGTAGCTGAGGGAGGAACACCACTCAAACCATTTAGCTTGCCGGACCCTGTGTGAGACATGGTGAGCATGCCACACCACTTCCCTGAGCAGACGCTTGGACTCAGCCGTGTGATTACACCTGAGCAACTTGCGTACGACGTTGATCCTGTGGTTCTGCTCCCTGATGTCCTCATTGTAAAACCACCAGTCACGCTTGTATGATGCTCTGCCTGCAATCTTAGGTATTGCTGCCTCAGCTGCACATGTGAAGACTGCCTGCAAGCTCTGAGCTGCCTCATCTGGATCTTCTGGAAGAGGAGACTCTGCCCACCAGTGCTCGATGACCTCCTGGAAGCACTGCCAGGCGGCCTTCTTGAGATTCCATCTGGGGATAGGTGTGGGGGCGGGCACCACTGGATCATCAATGTGGTGACCACTGCAAAGTGATCAATGGTGAGACAGGGGTCGACCTCCCATCTCGCACTCGAGAGCAACCGCCTAGAGATGAGTGTGACGTCCAGGAGGCCACCGTAGTGATGGGTTGGCTCACCATTGCTGTGGAGGGCGATCTCAGGGACCTCCTCCAGCACAGCTGCAAGGTGCCTCCCAGCTGCCTTGGTAGGAGAGACAGAAGAAAGTATTGGGTGGTGGGCATTGACATCCCCAGCCACAAGACCCTCCAAAGGGGCGAGTGCTGCCTCCTCTGAAATGTCAAGGGTGTACCGAAAACTTCTGTATATGTTGTAAACCACAACAGGGCCATCCAGCAGGTGTAGGGTGACAGCCTTAACCTCCATGCCCTCTCTGCAATTGATGGGGTCAGTGGAGATTGAATGAGGGATAGTGGTCCCGGCGTAGACTGCTGTGCCTCTGCCAGTCCCTTCGAGGTGCTGAAGGTAAGCCGAGAATCCCGGGATACGTGGCTGCGTTTGATGTGACGAATTGGTAAGCATCTCCTGAAGCAGGAACATCAACCTCATCCTGAACTGCAGCTTCAATCACTAAGTAAAATTTTTGCTGCAGCCTGCAAATGTTCCACTGGAGGATCTTCAAGGGCCGCAGAGGTGGCCCTGTGATTCCATCTCTGCCTGGGACTCGTCGTCCGTTGTTGGTGACTCCCGGGCCTCTTCCATCATGGACTGGAAGGACTCCTGGATGATATCTTGAAGTTCCATTAAGTCCTTCCTGTCCAGTAGGACCATGCCCAGCATCCACGACAGGAGCTGTCTGCAGGCATCCCTGTCCTCTGCCGACGGCAGCAGGCGACAGAGGAACGCCGAGATGACCCCGATGGTTTTCTTCAGTCGAGCGGGAAATGAGTCCACCAATACCTCTGTAGGCGTTGAGCCAGATGACACGTCGAGTTGGGGCTGAATCTCTGGGTTTGCCAGGGTGGCTGTCGACACTGCAGCTGCATAAGCCAGGTGCACCCTGGGTTGGGCCTGAGTGGCTACGGGCTTCTGGGTCTCCTGGCAGGGAACCTCTGCCTGATTCTGGCTGCTCGCAGGCGGGGCCTGCCCTTTGGGAAGAGGTCTGCTGGCAGGATGGCAAGTAATGATGGTGCCCAGCTGGGACCTGCAGGGAAGTGTTCCTGCCCTGTGACTGCTTTTCCCAGTGATGCTGTCTTCCTGGCCACCGTTCCATCTGACCCCGCACTTGACTGCATTGCTGCAAGCCAGTGCCTGCCCCCTGATGCCACTGCTGGGAGTCCAGTACCAGGAACTCGCTGGTATTGCCCTCATGCGGTATCTGGGGTACTGCGGTTGGAGCCCATACTGACTTTTGCTGGGTGGTTCCAAGGCTGGGTGGTGTCGGGGTTGCCGGGTCGTTCCGATGACAAACCTGCTGTGCTGTACCATCACAGGACAGCTTCTGTTCCAGGCATGGTGCCTCTTTGAGCAGTTGGCGCACTTGGGCTCTGGCCAAAGGGCCTCGCCGGTTGGCTGCTTGAAGACTGCAATGCAGTCCTTTGAGTCGTGTGCCTTGCTGCACACACCACACTTCTTCTCTTGCTGGCAGGTGGCTGCAATATGATTGAACCCCTGACAGTTGAAGCATTGCAGTTGGCCCAACAGGTATGGTCAGGTCTTGAATCTTCCCCAGGCCCCAAGGTCCAGGTGCGTGGAAAGTGGACCTTTGTGGTGGATCAGCACCTGGCGGGTGGGCACCTTGTTTACCATGGCAGTGAGTCGCTCTGCCTTGGCAATACTGGGCACTTCCAAAATGGGGTCCAGTGGTAGGGTAACAGGGACGTGTAAGAGCACCCCCTTGTACACCTTCTCCCAAGCAACCAGTTCCATCATGCTGGGATGCATCACAACCAGCCCCTTCAACCCCTCGTAAGAACCTTCGTCCCGAGAAATGACCAGAACCTCATTCCTGAGAGTGAACTCGCAGCGGAACTTGAGGTGGGTTAGACCTTCCAGATACCTCATAAACCCGTAATTGGGAACCTTGAATTTGTTGAAGGCCCTGGTTGCTTGTGCTTGAGCAGAGCGGGAATTCCTTCTTCCACATGAAGTCAGGCATTCCCCCTCCTCTATGGAGGCCGATGCAACTGGGGTGGGGACCTTTGACGGCTCCATCCTTGCCAGTGGAGGAGCTACAGCCTCTTGGTTTCCTTCCATGACCCCTATTGCCAGCTGGGGGGTTGCAAGTTTCCTTGGATAGCAGCTGCCGTCGGAGCTAGTGGCAGATCGGCAGATTCAGTAGTCTCCACTGCATCCTTGGCCTTCTTGATGGGGGATCCCACCTGCCCCACGTCGTCCTCTGACTCGTCCCTGCATTCCAAGGAATGTTTCGGCCGCTCTCCTGGGTCAGACATGGTGACTGTAAGTATTGGGACAGAACAGAACCAGCAGCGGAGCTGCTGCCCATGACCCCACAGCTGCCCACACTGGGTGCAGAGCTGTGAGGCTCAGTGCCCCCTGTAGGAGCCCTTAGCCACCCTCACATGGCTCACAGCTCTGAACACAGTCCAAGGATCACTAGAAACGACGCCAATCTCTGCGTAAACTAACACAGATGTAAATTCCCAAGCCAACACAACACACTCTCTGTTCTCCAATCCTTCGTTGTCGATGTGGGTGCCAGTCAGAACTTGCGAGCATCGCTTAAATAGCAACGCTCATCTTGCCATATAGGACAAGAGAAAATTTGTGTATGCAATAATTTCTCCAAAATCATTCTGAACCTAACGAAAAAAAATATATTTCATTGTGTTTGTTTAGTATTAAATTATTGTAAACAAATCTAAAATATATTTAGTTGCATTAGGCTAAAATATATTGCTCTTGTTATAAAAAGGTTAGGTAAGTCTTCTAAGATTCTTTTGGTGCAAAATTATAAATTTTTACATTAACATTAATGAAAAATATACCTTTAAATGTATAAAAGAAAATTTCAGAAAGGTCTTAATTTTAAATGAGTTCTTGCTAATTGACCAGTTTTACATATTCGGCACGACATTATATATATATATATATATATATATATATATATATATATATATATATATATATATATATATATATATATATATATATATATATATCTATATATATATATATATATATATATATATATATATATATATATATATATATATATATATATATATATATATATATATATGTGTGTGTGTGTGTGTGTATATAATTATAGGGAGGTACCACCTCTAGAACTGTCCTGGGGACCTTCATCCTCAGAGAAAAGGATAAACCTGCTTCAGGGAAAACTCAAGGTTCTCCCTGAAACTGTTTGAGAATTTTCTCCTACCATCCCTATATTTCAAGAATGTTTTATTTAAAGACAAAATACAGTGGCCAAACATTCACAAAAATACAACAGAAAGTGCCGTTTAGTTTTCTTGTACATGCGTGTTAGTTCTTCAGCGGTAATGGGGCGTGCCTCTCTGGCTCAATGGCTAAGTGACGCACCAAAAGTTAGTGTGCACTAACGGCTGCTGGTGTGCGGTGCAATGGAGGCCCAAAGCAGGCCCACACAGCGACTTAAGGGGGGGGGGGGTTGACGTGAAACGACTGGCAGTAAGGTTTCCAAGTTCCTGACAGCTAAGTACACAAGATGTGCTGCCTCATCCTCCCGGGCTTGCCCCACTGGTGTCATTGGGAAGTGTCTACGGCGAGGGGGCATCGTAGCAGGGGAGTCTAACAGGTAGTGCACCAAGGGTTTCGGAACCATTCGGTCACAATGGGCACAGAGCTCTTCACATGCCCGTTCAACAGTCGACGCAGTGGTGGGATACCCTAAGCCTAGGCGGTGGATATGCACCCTGAGTTCTCTGGATTGCGTCCGAATACTTGAAGGGGGCGCCCAGTGGGTCGCCCTGACATACCAGCGGAGGCTCTGTGAATCCCCAGGGTCAGGGAGTGGGCGTCTGGCCGCAACCACAGCCCACAGTGCAATCTGGCTGAGGCTGATGGAAATTAAAGCACGTGGCTCTGCCTCGAGGGTTGCAGTCCTCTCAGCCTCATCTGCGGCATCATTGCCAGGGATACCCACATGGCTCGGGATTCAGTTGATGGTGGTCCTGCGACCCTGGGCCTTGAGCATCTGCAGGTCACCCCGGATGGATGTGATTAAGTGTATGTTGTCCCTTGGCTCTTTGTGCATAATTGCGTGGATCGCTGCCTTGGAATCAACATGGATGACGGGGGAATACTAATGGTCTGCAAGAGCATGCTGCAGAGCTTGTTGGATGGCAAAGAGTTCAGCCTGGAGGATGGAGCAATGGTCTGGGAGGCATCAACCTGCTGTTAGATTGCTGTTGAATATCCCAGCAGCTGTGTGACCTACCACTGGGTCTCTGGAGCTATCGGTGTAATATGGCACACACCCTGGGCCTTCTGCACTCACAATGATAGCTGAGGCAAGTCGTTGTAAAATATGCTATGGGCAATGCCTCTTGCGGTCTGGTAGGGTTGTCCAGCGCACCACCAACAGCTTTGGTGTCCAAGGGGGCGACACCGTGTAGTTCCAACCTAAAAGTTCAGAGCCACTGCATTGGCCCACTTAGAAGCCCCCAGCATGGCCCGTACAGCTGTGTTCTGGATCACACGGAGGGATTTGATGTGCGTGGGTCTGGCATGAACCAGAGCAAGCGCTCCATAGTCAACGAGCGAGCATACTGCCTGGATGTAGAACAACCTCATGACCTCGAGGCTGGCTCCATCCTTAGGGTTAACCATGGCATTCAATGTCCTGACCCTCTGCAGAGCCCTCTCTTTGATGTAGTGCACATGTTTCTGGAAGGTGAGGCGCCTGTCAATGTAGATGCCAAGGTACCTATAACTGTGAGCCCAGTCCAGGTCGATGCCCAGGACCCACAGCCTCTGACTGGGTTCCCTGGTGCGAAGGATCATGGCTTTGGATTTCGCCGCAGATATTTTGAGCCCCTAAGTGACTGCAAGTGGAAGCCAGCAGATCGAGGTCCTCCTGGGCACGCTGCAAAAGCCGGCACTTCCTAGGTACAACAAGTGCCAGGTCATCAGCGTAGCTGAGGAAGGTGCCTCTGGAAAAAGGCAGGCGCACCAGCTGGTACATCAGTACATTGATCAGGGTGGAACTAAGCACCCCGCCCTGTGGAGTGCCGTTGTCCAGTGTCTTGAGAGAAGAGGCATGCCCCTGGAAGCATACCCGGGCCCGCCTGTTCTGGAGATAGGAACGAAGCCATGCAAGCAGCCTACCTTTAACCCCCCTGTGGGCTAAGAGTGAGAGGATGACAGGTGCACTGGCTAGTTCAAAAGCTTTCTCGTGGTCTAGGAAGACAACAATGTTGGCTTGGGCGTCCGACCCAATGCCGGCCAGTAGGGTGGTAAAGCTTCCACCTCAGGCACTCCAACATCATCCTTCCAGATGAAAATAAATGGTATAAAATACCGACACAATGGAAATATAAACACAAATGCAGTATAATGTGATCCTTTATTGCCCACTGTGTGGGTGAAACGTTGTCAATAAAGGATCACATTATACTGCATTTGTGTTTATATTTCCATCATCCTTCCAGACACCTTCGAGATGCAACTGGTGAGGGAGATGGGTCTCACACTGCCAGGATCCCCAGGCTTAGGAATCGGTATGATGTCAGCGTCCTTCCGTGTGGCAGGGAGTTTGCCAGCTCGCCAAAACTAGTTGACGACCCCCAGGAATGCTGAATGTCCAGAATGGCCAGACCAAGTGATCATGCCATAGGTGATACCATTATGTCCTGGTGCAGTGTCCTGATGAGATGTGAAGGCTGCCTGGAGCTCCTGGTCGCTGAAGTCTTCATCTGTGACGTCCTTAGCCTGGCATAACGCTTGGATCCCCATCATCCTTCCATGAAGAAGGGTGGCTTGGAGGTCCCAGAGATCCTGAGGCAGTTGAGCCATGGCCGCTCTGGAGGTGAAAATGTCCAACAGACGTTCTCCCTCCTTTGTGGGGTCTGGGTGCATTCGAGCCACACTGCGACACTGCCCAGAGGCCAATCTTAACTTGGTTCAAATCTCAGATAAGGTGGAGGAGTAGCTGAGGGAGGTACACCACTAGAACCATTTAGCCTGCTGGACTCTGTGTGAGACATGGCACGCATGCTGCACCACTTCACTGAGCAGACTCATTGACTCAGCCGTGGGATTATGCCTGTGCATCTTGCGTACGACGTTGATCCGGTGGTTCTGCTCCCTGATGTCCTCACTATAAAACCATCAGTCACGTTTGTAGGACCCTCTGCTTGTAATCTTAGGTATGGCTGCCTCAGCTACACATGTGAAGGCCGCCTGCAAGCTTTGCACCGCCTCATCCGGGTCTTCTGGAAGAGGAGACTCTGCCCACCATGGCTCGATGACCTCCTGAAAGCACTGCCAGTCGGCCTTCTTGAGATTCCATCTGGGGGTAGGTGTGGGGGGCGAGCACCACTGGACCATCAGCGTGGTGACCACTGCAAAGTGATCACTGGTGAGATGGGGGTAGACCTCCCATCTTGCACTTGAGAGCAACTGCCTAAAAATGAGTGTGACGTCCAGGCGGCCACCGTAGTGATGGGTTGGCTCACCATTGTTGCGGAGGGCGGTCTCAAGGACCTCCTCCAGCACAGCCGCAAGGTGCCTCCCAGCTGCGTTGGTAGGAGAGACAGAAGAAAGTATTGAGTGGTTGGCAATGACATCCCCAGCCACAACAACGCCGTCTAAGGGAGCGAGTGCTGCCACCTCTGAAATGTCAAGGGTGTACCGAGAGCTTCTGTAAATGTTGTAAAACATGAGAGGTCCATCCAGCAGAAATAGGGTGACAGCCTGAACCTCCACGCCCTCTCTGCAGTTGAAGAGGTCAGTGAAGATTGAATGAGGGATAGTGGTCCTGACGTAGATCGCCGTGCCCCTGCCAGTCCCTTCCAGGTGCTGAAGGTAAGCCGAGAATCCCGGGATACGTGGCTGCGTTTGATATGACAAATTGCTAAGTGTCTCCTGGAACAGGAAGACATCAACTTCATCCTGAGCTGCAGCTTCAATCACTAAGGGAATTTTGCGCTGCAGCCCGCAAATGTTCCACTGGAGGATCTTCAAGGGCCGCGGAGGTGGCCGTGTGATTCCATCTCTGCCTGGGACTAGTCGTCCGTTGTTGGTGACTCTAGGGCCTCTTCCATCATGGACTGGAAGGACTCCTGGATGATGGCTTAAGGTTTCCATTGAGTCCTTCCTGCCCAGTAGGACCACGCCCAGCATCCACGAAAGGAGCTGTCTGCAGGCGCCCCTGTCCTCTGCCGACGGCAGCAGGCGACAGAGGAGCGCTGAGATGACCCCGATGGTTTTCTTCAGTCGAGCGGGAAATGAGTCTACCATTACGTCTGCAGACGTTGAGCTGGACGACACATCGAGTCGGGGCTGAGTCACTGGGTATGTCTGGGTGGCTGTTGACACTGCAGCAGCATAAGCCGGGTGCACTCTGGTTCCGGCCTCAGTGGCCATGGGCTTCCGGGTCCCCTGTCGGTGAACCTCTGTCTGACTCTGGTCTCTTACAGTATGGGCTTGCCTTTGGGAAGAGGCTTGCTGTTGGGATGGCAAGGAATAATGGTGCCCAGCTGGGACCTGCTGGGCAGTGTTCCTGGCCTGTGGCTGTTTTTCCCATTGATTCTGTCTTCCTGGCCACTGAGCCGTCTGACCCCACAGTTGACCGCGCTGTTGCAAGCCAGTGCCTGTGCCCTGATGCCACTGCTGGGAGCCCAGTGCCGGGAACTCGCTGGTATTGCCCTCCTGTGGTTGGAGCCCATACTGACTGTTGCTGTGTGGTTCCAAGGCTGGGTGGTGTCGGGGCTGCCAGGCCGTTCTGATGACGAACCTGCTGCCAGTGCTGCACCATCACAGGACAGGTCCGGTTTCAGGCATGGTGCCTGTTTGAGCAGTAGACACACTTGGGCTCCGGCCGAAAGGCTTCGCCGGTCGGCTGTTTGAGGATTGCAATGCAGTCCATCGAGTCGTGTGCCTTGCTGCACACACCACACTTCTCTTGCTGGCAGATGGCTGCAATATGATTGAACCCCTGACAGTTAAAGCATTGCAGTTGGCCCAACAGGTATGGTCGGGTCTTGAATCTTCCCCAGACCCCAAGGTCCAGGTGCGTGGAAAGTGGACCTTTGTGGTGGATCAGCACCTGGCGGGTGGGCGCTTTGTTTACTGTGGCAGTGAGTCGATCCACCTTGACAATATTGGGCACTTCCAAAATGGGGTTCATTGGGAGGGGCACAGGGACATGTAAGAGCACCCCCTTGTACACCTCCTAGGCAACCAGTTCCACCATGCTGGGATGTGCCACAACAAGGCCCTTCAAGCCCTCGTAAGAATCTTCGTCTCGAGGAATGACCAGAACCTCGTTCCTGAGAGTGAACTCGCAGGGGAACCTTGAATTTGTTGAAGGCCCTGGTTGCTTATGCCCGAGATGAGTGGGAATTCCTTCTTCCAGGTGGAGTCAGCCAGTCCTCATCCGCTGTGGAGGCCGATGCCACTGGGGTAGGGACCTGGTATGGCTTCATCCTTGCCAGTTGAGGAGCTACAGCCTCCTGGTTTCCTTCCACGACCCCTATGGCCATCTAGGGGTGCAAGACTCCTTGAGTAGAAGCTGCCGAGGAATCTAGTTGAAGATCGGCAGATACAGTAGTCTCCACTGCATCCTTGGCCTTATTGGTGGGGGCTTCCACCTGCTTCACGTCGTCCTCCGACTCGTCCCCGCATTCCCAAGAACGTTAGGCCGCTCTCCTGGGTCTGTCATGGTAACTATAGGTGTGGAGACAGAGCCAGCAGCGGAGCTGCTGCCCGTGACCTCACAGCTGCCCACATTGGGTGCAGAGCTGTGAGGCTCAGTGCCCCAGTCGGAGCCTGTAGCCACCCTCACGAGAAACGACGCCAATCTGTGCGTAAACTAACACAGATGTATATTCCCAAGCAAACACAACACACACTCTGTCCTCCGATCTGTTGCGGTACCAACCTGAACCCGTAGAACACATGAAATTGCCTTGTTTTCTGTGCCGACCAGTCAGAACTTGCGATCTTGCATTCTTTCCCCATGAGCCAAGTGTCTCTGAGCTTATGGGAACAAACATATAATAATGGGCAAGTTCTCCATATTTTCTAGTCTTTTGGGACTCCCTGAAGCTGGCAGCTGCCCCTCCTTCCTCCCTGGTGTATTGGAGATAGGTATCAGCCAAAGTGGATGCACATGTATAGTCCCACACCACCTGGACACACACACACAAACACACACAAATACACACACACACTCACACACACACACACACACACACACACAGTCACACACAGACACACACACACACACACACACACACACACACACACACACACACACACACACACACACACACACACACACACACAGTCACACACATACACACACACACACGCACACACACACACACACACACACACACACACACACACACACACACACACACACACACAGTCACACAGTATGCAGCACCAGTTTGGAATCCACACCTAGTCAAGCACGTCAAGAAATTAGAGAAAGTGCAAAGGTTTGCAACAAGACTAGTCCCAGAGCTACGGGGATTGTCCCATGAAGAAAGGTTGAGGGAAATCGGCCTGACGACACTGGAGGACAGGAGGATCAGGGGAGACATGATAACGACATATAAAATACTGCGCGGAATAGACGAGGTGGACAAAGACGGGATGTTCCAGAGATGGGACACAGACACAAGAGGTCACAATTGGAAGTTGAAGACTCAGATGAATCAAAGGGATGTTAGGAAGTATTTCTTCAGTCATAGAGTAGTCAGGCCATGGAATAGCCTAGAAAGTGATGTAGTGGAGGCAGGAACCATACATAGTTTTAACGCGAGGTATGATAGAGCTCATGGGGCAGGGAGAGAGAGGACCTAGTAGCAATCAGCGAAGAGGCGGGGCCAGGAGCTGTGAATCGACCCCTGCAACCACAAATAGGTGAGTACAAATAGGTGAGTACACACATTGGACACCTGGTCCAGCAAATGGCTTCTCGAATTTAACCCTGCCAAATGCAAAGTCATGAAGATAGGGGAAGGGCACAGAAGACCACAGACAGAGTATAGGCTAGGTGGCCAAAGACTGCAAACCTCACTCAAGGAGAAAGATCTTGGGGTGAGTATAACACCGAGCATGTCTCCGGAAGCACACATCAATCAGATAACTGCTGCAGCATATGGGCGCCCGGCAAACCTGAGAACAGCATTCCGATACCTTAGTAAGGAATCGTTCAAGACACTGTACACCGTGTATGTCAGGCCCATACTGGAGTATGCAGCACCTGTTTGGAACCCGCACTTGATAAAGCACGTCAAGAAACTAGAGAAAGTACAAAGGTTTGCGACAAGGTTAGTTCCAGAGCTAAGGGGAATGTCCTATGAAGAAAGATTAAGGGAAATCGGCTTGACGACACTGGAGGACAGGAGGGTCAGGGTACACATGATAACGACATATAAAATACTGCATGGATAGACAAGGTGGACAAAGACAGGATGTTCCAGGGAGGGGACACAGAAACAAGAGACCACAATTGGAAGTTGAAGACACAAATGAGTCAGAGAGATATTAGGAAGTATTTCTTCAGTCATAGAGTTGTCAGACAGTGGAATAGCCTAGAAAATGACGTAGTGGAGGCAGGAACCATACACAGTTTTAAGACGAGGTTTGATAAAGCTCATGGAGCGGGGAGAGAGAGGGCCCAGTAGCAACCGGTGAAGAGGCGGGGCCAGGAGCTAAGACTCGACCCCTGCAACCACAAATAGGTGAGTACAAATAGGAGAGTACACACTCACACACACACTCACACACACACACACACACACATTCACACACACAGTCACACACACACACACACACAATCACACACACACACACACACACACACACACACACACACATACACACACATACACCACACACACACACACACACACACACACACACACACACACACACACACAGTCACACAGACGCGTGGGTCCGTGGGGTGAAGACGTGGGTAACAAGGCTCCTAGAACCTTAGCGTTGAAAGACGTGTAATATCAGCTAGAAGTAATCAGTGGTAGTGGAACGTCAGTGAACAATACTACGAGTGATAATTAAAGTTATTAGTTAAAGAAAGTGAGAGGAAAGCTGAAATCATAATATTTCAAAGCGCAAACCGTTGGGGGTCTTAGGCGCTGTTGCCACATTGGTAGCGGTAGGCCTGATGAAGTGACGTCACGACAAGTTGTGTGCCATTATACATATGAAGTGAAGTGTATATAATGTGGAGTGTATACTATCATCAGTGAAGAGTGAAGTGAGGAAGCGGGGTGTACGAGAATATATGGTTATAATCATCACGGGTGAAGGATCTCCAAAATAGGGATTTAAGGCCTACGTACTACTTCGTCGTCAGCAGCTGGCAACTGTCACCGCAAGTTTATTCGCCTAGTTGTGGTTTGCATGTTGACGGCCCTGGCTGGCCTTGCATACTGTTTGATACTGGTCACTCACTCCTGCAAGCTATTACCAGAATTAGAATAGAAATAGCATAGACATAGAGAATATAGTGTTGACGAGTGTGAGAAGGTAGGTGGGACAAGCTTTTAAGGGCAACATTGTAAGACCGTGCTAGGGTCAGGTCACAAGAAGTTGCGGCCAGTAATTACACCGAACAAGACACACTCACACACACACACACACACACACACTCACACACACACACACATGCACACAGGCAGTGTTACTACCGGTAGTTATTAGCAGTAAGAATACTTAGGAAGCTAGGAAGTCCTCTCTCAATGTGAACAAGGAAAATGATAATAACCAGCAACAATTAACACGTAAATCCAGAAAGGGCAATAAGTGGAGAGAGTAGCATAATTGGGAAAGATAAATGAGACTAAATTTGTGCCTACACGACGGATCTTTCAACCACACCACCCCCCCCTAACCCTCCCTCCCTCACACACAAGCACACACACACACAAGGGTAGACACTCACACACACACACACACACACATACACACACATACACACACATACACACACACACATACATACATAGAGAGGAGTACGAAGAAAACAACAGGGTGATGGTGGACACATTGGCTGAGGTGGCAAGAAGAGCTCACTCGAGCAGAGCAAAGTTACTGGTAATGGGCGATTTCAACCACAGGGAGATCGACTGGGAAAACCTGGAGCCACATGGGGGTCCCGAAACATGGAGAGCCAAGATGATGGATGTGGTACTTGAAAACCTCATACATCAACATGTCAGGGACACAACCAGAGAGAGAGGGGAGGATGAGCCAGCAAGACTGGATCTTGTGTTCACCCTGAGCAGTTCGGACATTGAGGACATCACTTACGAGAGGCCCCTTGGAGCTAGCGATCATGTGGTGCTGAGTTTTGACTATATAGTAGAGTTACAAGTGGAGAAGGTAACAGGAACTGAAGGGGACAGGCCAAACTATAAAAGGGGGGACTACACAGGTATGAGAAACTTCCTGCAGGAGGTTCAGTAGGACAGAGAAATGGTAGGAAAATCAGTAAACGAGATGATGGAATATGTGGCAACAAAGTGCAAGGAGGCAGAGGAAAGTTTTGTTCCCAAGGGAAACAGAAATAATAGGAAGACCAAAACGAGTCCTTGGTTTACCCGAAGGTGTAGGGAGGCAAAAACTAAGTGCAACAGAGAATGGAAAAGGTACAGGAGGCATAGGACCCAGGAAAACAAGGAGATTAGTAGAAGAGCCAGAAACGAGTATGCACAGATAAGGAGGGAGGCCCAGCGACAGTATGAAAACGACATAGCATCGAAAGTCAAATCTGACCCGAAACTGTTGTATAGCCACATTAGGAGGAAGACAACAGTCAAGGACCAGGTGATAAGGCTGAGGAAAGAAGGTGGAGAACTCACAAGAAACGATCAAGAGGTATGTGAGGAGCTCAACACGAGATTTAAGGAAGTATTTACAGTAGAGACAGGAAGGACTCTGGGGGGACAGACCAGATGGGGACACCAGCAAGGAATACACCAACAAGTGTTGGACGACATACATACAGATGAGGAGGAGGTGAAGAAACTGCTAAGGGACATCGATACCTCAAAGGCAATGGGACCGGA
>NW_027196240.1:20000-100931 GCF_038502225.1 Cherax quadricarinatus
GCTTTGAATACATAGTAGAGCTGCAAGTGGAGAGAATAACAGGAGTAGAATGGGAAAAGCCTGACTATAAAAGAGGGGACTACATAGGGTTGAAGAACTTCCTGCGGGAGGTCCAGTGGGACAGAGAACTGGCAGGAAAGCCAGTAAATGAAATGATGGAATATGTAGCAACAAAATGCAAGGAGGCAGTGGAAAGGTTCATTCCCAAGGGCAACAGTAACAACGGGAAGACCAGAACAAGCCCCTGGTTTACCCGACGGTGTAAGGAGGCAAAAACAAAGTGCAATAGAGAATGGAAAAAGTACAGAAGGCAGAGAACACACGAAAATAGGGAGATCAGTCGCAGAGCCAGGAATGAGTACGCACAGGTAAGGAGGGAGGCCCAGCGACAGTATGAAAATGACATAGCATCGAGAATCAAGACTGACCCGAAACTGTTGTATAGCCACATCAGGAGGAAGACAACAGTCAAAGACCAGGTGATCAGATTAAGGACAGAAGGTGGAGAACTCACAAGAAATGATCAGGAGGTATGTGAGGAGCTGAACAGGAGATTTAAGGAAGTTTTTACAGTAGAGACAGGAAGGGCTGTGGGAAGACAGCACAGAAGGGAACATCAAGAGGGAATATACCAACAAGTGTTGGATGACATACGAACAACTGAGGAGGAGGTGAAGAAGCTCTTAAGTGACCTTGACACCTCAAAGGCGATGGGACCGGACAACAGAGATGCTGTGTGTGCCTCTAACCACAATCTACAACACATCCCTTGAAACTGGGCAACTACCTGAGAAATGGAAGACAGCTAATGTAGTCCCCATATTTAAGAAAGGAAACAGAAACGAGGCACTAAACTACAGACCTGTGTCTCTGACATGTATTGTGTGCAAAGTCATGGAGAAGATTATCAGGAGGAGAGTGGTCGAACACCTGGAAAGGAACAAGATTATAAATGAAAACCAGCATGGGTTCTTGGAAGGCAAATCTTGTATCACAAACCTCCTGGAGTTTTATGACAAGGTAACAGAAGTAAGACACGAGAGAGAGGGTTGGGTAGATTGCATTTTCCTAGACTGCAAGAAGGCCTTTGACACAGTTCCCCACAAGAGATTAGTGCAGAAGCTGGAGGATCAGGCACACGTAAAAGGAAAGGCACTGCAATGGATAAGGGAATACCTGACAGGGAGGCAGCAACGAGTCATGGTACGTGAAGAGGTATCACAGTGGGCGCCTGTTACGAGCGGGGTCCCACAGGGGTCAGTTCTAGGACCAGTGCTATTTTTGATATATGTGAACGACATGATGGAAGGAATAGACTCTGAAGTGTCCCTGTTCGCAGATGACGTGAAGTTGATGAGAAGAATTAAATCGGACGAGGATGAGGCAGGACTGCAAAGAGACCTGGAGAGGCTGGACATGTGGTCCAGTAACTGGCTTCTCGAATTCAATCCAGCCAAATGCAAAGTCATGAAGATTGGGGAGGGGCAAAGAAGACCGCAGACAGAGTATAGGCTAGGTGGACAAAGACTACAGACCTCACTCAGGGAGAAAGACCTTGGGGTGACCATAACACCGAGCACATCACCGGAGGCACACATCAACCAAATAACCGCTGCAGCATACGGGCGCCTGGCAAACCTGAGAATAGCGTTCCGATACCTTAATAAGGAATCGTTCAAGACACTGTACACTGTGTATGTTAGGCCCATACTGGAGTATGCAGCACCAGTCTGGAACCCACACCTGGTCAAGCACGTCAAGAAGTTAGAGAAAGTACAAAGGTTTGCAACAAGGCTAGTCCCAGAGCTCAAGGGAATGTCGTACGAGGAAAGGTTAAGGGAAATCGGACTGACGACACTGGAGGACAGAAGGGTCAGGGGAGACATGATAACGACATACAAGATACTGCGGGGAATAGACAAGGTGGACAGAGATAGGATGTTCCAGAGAGGGGACACAGGAACAAGGGGTCACAACTGGAAGCTGAAGACTCAGACGAGTCACAGGGACGTTAGGAAGTATTTCTTCAGCCATAGAGTTGTCAGCAAGTGGAATAGCCTAGCAAGTGAAGTAGTGGAGGCAGGAACCATACATAGTTTTAAGAAGAGGTATGACAAAGCTCAGGAAGCAGAGAGAGAGAGGATCCAGTAGCGATCAGTGAAGAGGCGGGGCCAGGAGCTGAGTCTCGACCCCTGCAACCACAATTAGGTGAGTACAATTAGGTGAGTACACACACATACACAAACTCATACACACGCACACACACTCATACACACACACACACACACACACACTCATACACACACACACACACACACACACACACACACATGAAGGTGATGGGCGAGGGAGACATGACCCTGGTAGCAAATTTTCGGAGAATCGGGTGGTCACAGTGGTGCCTGTGCTAACCTTTCTATAGTGTAGAAATATACCTAGTTGGACGAATCTTATCGTGGCTAGCTGGTCTAGTGGCTAACGTGACGGGCTGGAGTTTTGAGACTCTCTGCCCGCGGGTTCGATCCCGGCCGGGGTACGAGGTATGGTTTAATCGGGTGGTTCACAAAGAGAAGGAATAGGCCTCTCAAAGTAATTTTCAAGGCAGAATCAACTCAAACCATGATCCTGCATGAGAAAGCACGGCTGAGAGGCAAACAGGAGTTTATGAGTGTACCTCGATCGAGACAGAACACAGGAGGAAAGGATGATTCCGAGAGAGAGAGTGCAAAAACGAAAGGAGGAAAGGGAGGAAATGAAAAAGGCGAGCAGAATAACCCAGTAACAAGTGGAAGGACAAGCACACCCCCCAGAAACACCTGCAGAAGAACTCCAGCCACGACACCCCCAAGGCAACTGAACAATCCAAACCAACCATCACACACCGATCCCTCTGTTCCCACCCCCACCACAGTTAAAGTATTGGAACAGAAGTTGAAGGTTTGGTACAGAAATGTGGATCGATTAACGAATAAACATGAGGAATGGCAAGAAAGAATCAATGAGAAGTCCAAAGACATCATAGCAGTTACAGAAACAAAACTCACGGAGACAATAACAGATGCAATCTTCCCACCAGGATACCAGATCATGAGGATAGATAGAAGGGGCAGAGGGGGAGAAGGGGTTGCTCTGCTCATAAAAAACAGATGGAAATTCGAGAAAATGGGAGGCATAGACGAGACGGGAGAAAGAGACTACATAGTAGGTACATTTCAGTCTGGGGAGCACAAGGTGGTCATTGCAGTGACGTATAATCCACCACAGAACTGCAGGAGGCCAAGAGAGGAATATGAAGAGAGCAACAGAGCAATGGTGGACACACTTGCTGAGGTGGCAAGAAGAGCACACTCCAGCAGAGCAAAGTTGCTGGTTATGGGGGTTTTCAACCACAGCGAGATTGACTGGGAAAACCTGGAGCCACATGGGGGTCCCGAAACATGGAGAGCCAAGATGTTGGATGTGGTGCTGGAAAACCTCATGCACCAACATGTTAAGGACACTACCAGAGTGAGAGGGGGAGGATGAACCAGCAAGATTGGACCTTGTGTTCACCCTGGACAGTTCAGACATTGAGAACATCACATATGAGAGTCCCCTAGGAGCTAGTGACCACGTGGTTCTGTGCTTTAAATACATAGTAGAGTTGCAAGTGTAGAGAGTAACTGGAGTTGAATGGGAAAAGCCTGACTATAAAAGAGGGGACTACATAGGGTTGAGGAACTTCCTGCAGGAGGTTCTGTGGGACAGAGAACTGGCAGGAAAGCCAGTAAACGAAATGATGGAATATGTAACAACGAAATGCAAGGAGGCATTGGAAAGGTTCATTCCCAAGGGCAACAGAAACAATGGGAAGACCAGAACGAGCCCTTGGTTCACCTGACGGTGTAAGGAGGCAAAAACAAAGTGCAACAGGGAATGGAAAAAGTACAGAAGGCAGAGAACACATGAAAATAGGGAGATCATTCGCAGAGCCAGGAACAAGTATGCACAGGTAAGGAGGGAGGCCCAGCATCAGTACGAAAATAACATAGCATCGAAAATCAAGACTGGCCCGAAACTGTTGTATAGCCACATCAGGAGGAAGACAACAGTCAAAGACCAGGTGATCAGATTGAGGACAGAAGGTGGAGAACTCACAAGAAATGATCAGGAGGTATGTTAGGAGCTAAACAGGAGATTTAAGGAAGTTTTTACAGTAGAGACAGGAAGGGCTTTGAGAAGACAGCACAAAAGGGAACATCAAGAGTGAATGTACCAACAAGAGTTGGATAACATGCGAACAACCGAGGAGGAGGTGCAGAAGCTGCTAAGTGACCTTGATACCCAAAAGGCGATGGGACCGGAAAACATCTCCCCATGGGTCCTTAGAGAAGGAGCAGAGATGCTGTGTGTGCCCATAACCACAATATTCAACACATCCCTTGAAACTGGGCAACTACCTGAGAAATGGAAGACAGCAAATGTAGTCCCCTTATTTAAGAAAGGAAACAGAAATGAGGCACTAAACTACAGACCTGTGTCTCTGACATGTATTGTGTGCAAAGTCATGGAGAAGAATATCAGGAGGAGAGTGGTGGAACGCCTGGAACGGAACAAGATTATAAATGAAAACCAGCATGGGTTCATGGAAGGCAAATCCTGTGTCACAAACCTTCTGGAGTTTTATGACAAGGTAATAGAAGTAAGACACGAGAGAGAGGGGTGGGTTGATTGCGTTTTCCAAGACTGCAGGAAGGCCTTTGACACAGTTCCCCACAATAGATTAGTGCAGAAGCTGGAGGATCAGGCGCATATAACAGGGAAGGCACTGCAATGGATCATGGAATACCTGACAGGGAGGCAACAACGAGTCATGGTACGTGAAGAGGTATCACAGTGGGTGCCTGTGACGAGCGGGGTCCCACAGGGGTCAGTTCTAGGACCAGTGCTATTTTTGATATATGCGAACCACATGATGGAAGGAATAGAATCTGAAGTGTCCCTATTTGCAGATGATGTGACGTTGATGAGAAGAATTAAATCGGATGAGGATGAGGCAGGACTGCAAAGAGACCTGGACAGGCTGGACATGTGGTCCAGAAACTGGCTTCTTGAATTCAACCCTGCCAAATGCAAAGTCATGAAGATTGGGGAGGGGCAAAGAAGACCGCAGACAGAGTATAGGCTAGGTGGACAAAGACTACAGACCCCACTCAGGGGTGACCATAACACCGAGCACATCACCGGAGGCACACATCAACCAAATAACTGCTGCAGCATACGGGCGCCTGGCAAACCTGAGAATAGTGTTCCAATACCTTAATAAGGAATCGTTCAAGACACTGTACACTGTGTATGTTAGGCCCATACTGGAGTATGCAGCACCAGTCTGAAACCCACACCTAGTCAAGCACTTCAAGAAGTTAGAGAAAGTACAAAGGTTTGCAACAAGGCTAGTCCCAGAGCTCAGGGGAATGTCGTACAAGGAAAGGTTGAGGGAAATCGGACTGACGACACTGGAGGACAGAAGGGTAAGGGAGACATGATAACGACATACAAGATACTGCGGATAATAGACAAGGTGGACAGAGATAGGATGTTCCAGAGAGGGGACACACTGACAAGGGGTCACAACTAGAAGCTGAAGACTCAGATGAGTCACAGGGACGTTAGGAAGTGTTTCTTCAGTCATAGAGTCGTCAGGAAGTGGAATAGCCTAGCAAGTGAAGTAGTGGAGGCAGGAACCATATATAGTTTTAAGAAGAGGTATGACAAAGCTCAGGAAGCAGAGAGGGAGAGGACCTAGTAGCGATCAGTGAAGAGGCGGGGCCAGGAGCTGAATCTCGACCCCTGCAACCACAATTAGGTGAGTACACACACACACACACACACACACACACACACACACACACACACACACACACACACACACACACACACACACACACACACACACACAGTCACATAACTTAAGAAGCCAGAAGACAGGAGGAGAAAAAAGCAATTGAAAGTATCATGAAAGTAACAGTAAAAGTAACATGACCAAGCTGACAAATTTTCTGAGAAAACTGCAGCTCATATATTGGAATAACACCTTAGGAAACTTAGAATTAATTTAAAATTTAATAGGCAATAGCTATAATAGAAATTTTGCGTTTACAGTAATTTAGGTGAGTATAAGTGTAAATTAGGGGGAATTACAGATAACGAGAGTAAGACTATATTATTTTCGATGTGTTCAAGATGCAAAAAAAAAAAAAAAGAGAATTAGGTAGCCTTCATTTGGTCATCTGATGATGGAGTGTGTTAGGGAGATGTTTTTTAATGGTAGTTTTGAAAATAGTGGTTGAATCTGCTGTTCTAGAGTTTTCAGGCAGAGAGTTTCAGATTTTAAGATCATTCATGTACATCGAATTTTTGTAAAGGTTTAGCCTGACACGAGGAATGTCATGGAGATTTTTGTGTCTGGTATTTTGTCTATGGGTGCTGTTGCAACTATCAAGAATGTGTTTTAGTTCAGGATTAATATTAGAATTTATGGTTCTGTAAATATAGGATGCACAGTAGTAAGTGTGAATGTTCTATACAGTGAGTAGGTTAAGGTCTCTGAAGAGTGGAGGGGGGGTTGTCTAGCATTGTATTGCATGGTAATTCTTACTGCGGCTTTCAGTTGGGTTATTATTGGCTTTAGGTGAGTTGTTCCTGTTGATCCCTAGGCACAAACAGCATAAGTGAGGTATGGATAGATGAGTGAATAGAACAGTGTGAGTAGGAATAATTGTTGTATTTAGTAATGTATCTTGGATAGGATCCCAACTGTTTCGGATGCTTTTTTTTGCTATTTGTTTTAAATGGGTTTTGAATTTCAGGTTGCTGTCAAGGTGTAGGCCCAGGAATTTGCCCTCATTATGTTTAGCAATAAGACTGTTGCCAAACGTTACATTCTGCTGGACAACACCTGTTCTGTTCCCATACATAAAGTAGAAAACTTGGAGACACATAGGGGTCCCGAATCATGTAGAGCCAAGATGATGGATGCAATATTGGAAAACTTCATTCATCAACGTGTTAGAGGCACTACCAGAGAGGTGAGGATGAACCAGTAAGCCTGGACCTTGTATTCACCTTCAGCAGCTCGGACATCGAGGATATCACATAAGAATGGACCCTCGGAAATAGTGATCATGTGGTTCTGGGTTTTGAATACATAGAGTTGCAAGCAGAAAGGGTAACAAGAGTAGGATGGGTAAAGCCAGACTACAAAAGGGGGAAATACACAGGCATGAGGAACTTCCTGCAAGAAGTTCAGTGGAATTGAGAATTGGTAGGAAAATCAGTAAAAGAAATAATAGGCAATGTGACGACAAAATGCAAGGAAGCAGAGGTAAGGTTTGTTCCCAAAGGTAACAGAAATAATGGGAAGGCCATAAAGAGCCCAAGGTTCACCCAAAAGTGTAGGGAGGCAAAAACTAAGCGTGCAAGAGAATAGAAAAAGTACAGAAGATAAAGGACCTATGAAAATAAAGAGATTAATCGAAGAGCAAGAAACGAGTATACACAGATAAGGAAGGAGGCTCAACAACAGTACTAAAACGACATAGCATCGAATGTCAAGTCTGATGCAATGATGTTGTATAGCCACATCAGGATGGAAACAACAGTCAAGGACCAGGTATTCAGGTTGAGGAAGGAAGGTGGGGAGCTCACATGAAACGACCAAGATGTAAAGATTTCAACATGAGATTTAAAAAAAGTATTTACAATGGAGACAGAAAGGACACCAGGATGTCAAAAAAGGGGTGTACACCAACAGGGTATACACCAACAAGTGGTGGATGAAATACATACAAATGAGGAGGAGGTGAGGTAGCTGCTAAGTCAACTTGATATCTCTAAGGCAGTCGGACCAGACATCTTTCCATGGGTCATTAGAGAGGGAACAGATGTGTTGTGTGTGCCACTAACAATAATCTTCAACAGATCCATTGAAACTGGGCAACTACCTGAGGTATAAAAGAGTGGAAATGTAGTCCAAAATTTTTAGAAAGCAGACAGACACGAGGCATTCAACTACAGACCAGTGTCAGTGATGTGTATATTATGCAAAGTCAGTATGCAGTGGTCACCTGCCTAAGCTCTTAGGAGTTAGCGTGGGCTGTTACCAAGCACCATGGCTTGTTGTAGTCTTTTAGAATCTCAGGTTCAAGTGTTGAAGAAGGAGATTCTACTTCTTCAGGAGGAAAATAGGAGACTGAAGCTTCGCATAGATGAGTTTGGGAGCGAGTGTGAGAAGGATTTAGCTGGTAAGGAAGGAATGGTCACCAGCAGTGATAGTGGCAGCCTCTTTAAGTAGCAAGTGGTTCACAATTCAGAAAGAAGGAAGATGAGGAGAGTTAACAGAGAAGATGTGAAGGTAGGAAATCGATTCTCTGTTCTCCAAGACGAGTGTACTTCAGTTGTTAGTGAGGTTGAAGGTACCATTGATTCCCCTGCTAATCAAGTTAAGAATATTTTAATAGTAGGCGATTCTCAGGTAAGATATATGGACCATGCATTTTGTAACAGAGACAGAAAGGTCAGACAGACAGTGTGCCTTCCTTGGGTTGGTGTTGGTGACATAGTCAGCAGGTTGGATAATATTATGGCAGGTAATGGGAACAAGCCCATTATCTGTCTTTGCACTGGGGGTAATGACATTGAGAAGGGCAGGAGAGAGGAGCTGCTGGATAAGTACAGGTCAGCCATAGAAGTAGTTAGGTCTAAGGGAGGGATCCCAGTCATATGTAGCATCTTGCCTAGAAAAGGAGTGAGCAATGAATGGATATCTAGGGCAATTGGTATAAATTGCTGGCTAGACAAGTACTGCAAGGAACTTTCAATACCATTCATTGATAACTGGGACCTATTCTTTGGCAAACGTGATATGTATGCAAGGGATGGGGTTCATCTCTCTGGGGATGGAGTGGTTGCATTAGCCAATTCAATTGAGAGGGTAATTGATGACTTGTCTAGGAATTTAAACTGATAGATTATAGAGGTATGGATGTTTGTGGGAAACAATCAGGCTGTAGCATTAGGGTTAAAAAACAGGGATACCTCAGGGATATGTTTAAAAGACAATATTTAAAATAAAGTTGCTAGTAATGGCAAATCAGTTGATCAACAAACAAAGAGAGTAGAGGGCAATGAGTGACTAGCTCCCTTAATTAAGGTTTACTTTACAAATAGTAGGAGTCTAAGATTACTTGCAAGTGGAGGCAATATAGATATTATTACCTGGAGTTTACCTGGAGAGAGTTTCGGGGGTCAACGCCCCCGCTGCCCGGTCTGTGACCAGGCCTGGTTCAACCTAAAAGATAGAGAAATGCCTTCTGAATGCAACATAGAGGGTTATAAACTATTCCACACTGATAGGGTCAACAGAAAGGGTGGTGGGGTGGCGATGTGCGACAGAGAAAATTTAAATTGTTGTCTTAGACATGATATAAGATTAGAAACATCGAACACAGAATCTGTTTGGCTACAGTTTCTCGAGGGACGTGACAAATTAATTTTGGGTGTGATTTATAGGCCCCTAAACTTTGATAGGGAGCGCAGTAAGCTGTTATGGGACGAAATTCATAAGGCATCTAGATATGAAAATTTTGTGATAATGGGAGATTTTACCTTTAGAAAAATTGATTGGAACAATATGACAGGAAATCTTGAGTCTAGTGACTTACTTGATACGGTTGTGACAGAACCAACTAGAGGAAACAAACTGCTTGACTTGGTTCTTGCCAGCAAAGATTCTCTAATAAAGAATCTTGAGGTTAATGATGAGCTTGGGGAAAGTGATCACAAATCACTTAGTTTCAATATATCATGGAATTATCCAGATAACTGCAATCATATCTGTGTCCCAGATTTTCGCTTGGCCGACTTCATGGGACTGAAAAATTACCTGGTTGGGCCAAATTGGGATGTCCTGACTATGGGTCAGGTAGGTGATCTTGCTTGCCAATATGACGTTTTTCAGAGCATAGTTTTAGCTGCCCAGACAACTTTTGTTCCGAGTAGGGAAATTAAATCTAACAAATATGATCCCAAATGGATGAACAATAGATTAAAACATCTCATTGATCAAAAGAGAGGCACATATAGGCGTATCAAAAGAGGGGATGGGCAGTTAAGAAATCAATATATTCAATTAAAGAGAGAAATAAAGAAAGCAATAAGAAAAGCAAAAAAGGATTATGATGCCAAGGTTGCAAGGGATTCAAAGACTAACCCAAAAGGGTTCTTTCAGGTATACAGAAGTAAGATTAGGGACAAGATTGGCCCACTTAAGGGTAACTCTGGTCAGATCACTGACAGTGATAAGGATATGTGCGAAATTCTCAATACCTACTTCCTCTCAGTTTTCACCCAGGAAAATACTAGTGATATTCCTTAAATAATAGATTATGTAGAACAGGAAAATAAACTATGTACAATTGGGGTAACTAGTGACATGGCCCTCAGACAAATAGAGAAACTGAAACCTAACAAATCCCCAGGCCCTGATGAACTGTTTGCAAGGGTGTTAAAGGAATGTAAAGAGGAACTTAGCATACCTTTGGCTAATCTTTTTAACATATCACTACAAACTGGCATAGCGCCTGATAAGTGGAAAATGGCAAATGTAATATCTATTTACAAGGCAGGTGACAGGTCCTTGGCTTCGAACTATAGACCCGCACTAGGCACGAAAATATTCAAAGCCGGCTGGCTTAAAACACCCAAAAAATACCACGACACTATAGGAATGGTAAAACACTCAGAACAGCTTGAACTGGAAGCACAAAGTGACGGTGAAGGCTGGAACTCACGTGGCTTGCTTGAGTACTGGGTTAAGCCACCTGGGTTAGTTGGCTGGCTGGCTTGTCTGGCTTAACCCATCACACAGACTGGTTTGAGAACTTGTAACGATAAGCACAGCATGGGTGGAAAGCTGGCTTAGCAGGCAAGGCTGGAACGGTGTAGAGCTGGGCAGGACTCCCTCCACAGACTGGCTTGGTGGCTTGGCTTACTTTGCAAACCCGGGTCAACCCCTCGGAAGTAATGCAAACAAGCAAATAAAATATAAGACACAGATTGACCAGTAAGTAGGAAGCAATAGGCTTGTGAACGCTTGCTCGGGGTACCTGGCTTGGGATGTTAATTAAGCGTCACCCGTCTCGGGAGGCCTAAAATGTCACAAAATGGCAGCTGACTCAATAGAAATTTATCTTCAGAAATCGCCGTAATCGTCAGAATTACGGGCCCTCCACTGGCACCATTTGTAGTGGGGGTTCGTAGGAGATGTGATGGTTGGAGTAAAACACACTTGTTCGATGGTAGCACTAATATTTGCAGAGTATGAAGGGGAAGAGCCCAACCTGCTGTGCCTTGCCTGGCATAGACCTATGCGGGAACTGAGGAAGAGGACGAGCGTGCAGCAATCACAACAGCATCACGTGATGTCACACATGCTAGCCACTCAGCCTACTGACCAGGGAACCTAAATATATACATGGATACGATCTACAATATACTACACAAGTATAAGTATGGGGAATTCAGTAGCTATACTGACAATAAGCCTTACCTCCATAGTGGGAAAATTTATGGAATGAATAATAGCCGAAGCAATTCGTAGGCATCTTGACAGGCACAGATTGATTAATGAACGTCAACATGGTTTTACAAAGGGGCGTTCCTGTCTTACGAATTTACTAACTTTTTTCACTAAGGTGTTTGAGGAGGTAGATCATGGTAATGAATATGATATTGTGTATATGGACTTCAGTAAGGCTTTCGATAGAGTTCCACACCAGAGGCTATTGAGGAAACTTAAGGCACACGGAATACGAGGAGAATTTTTTTCCTGGGTAGAGGCATGGCTGATAAATAGACAACAGAGAGTTTGCATAAATGGGGAGAAATCAGAATGGGGGCACGTCACAAGCGGTGTTCCTCAGGGGTCAGTATTGGGCCTGTTGTTGTTCACAATTTACATAAACTACATAGATGAGGGAATAAATAGCGACATAAGCAAATCTGCTGATGACACCAAAATAGGCCGTCCAATTCATTCTAATGAGGACATTAGAGCACTCCAGGATGATTTGAATAGACTGATGCAATGGTCGGAGAAGTGGCAGATGCAGTTTAATATTGACAAATGTAAAGTTCTAAATGTTGGACAGTTAAATAACCATGCCACATATAAACTAAATAATGTAGATCTTAATACTACTGATTGCGAAAAGGATTTAGGGGTTCTGATTAGCAGTAATCTAAAACCAAGACAACAGTGCATTAGTGTTCACAATAAAGCTAACAGAATTCTTGTCTTCATGTCTAGAAGTATAAATAATAGAAGTCCTCAGGTTGTTCTTCAACTCTATATATCCTTGGTTAGGCCTCATTTAGACTATGCTGCTCAGTTCTGGTCACCGTACTACAGAATGGATATAAATGCTCTGGAAAACGTACAGATGAGGATGACAAAGATGATCCCATGTATCAGAAATTTTCCCTGAGGATAGACTGAGGGCCCTGAATCTGCACTCTCTCGAAAGGCATAGAATTGGGGGGGAAGGGATATGATCGAGGTGTATGAATGGAAAATAGGAATAAATAAAGGGAATTTAAATAGCATGCTGATAATTTCCAGCCTAGACAGGACTCGCAGCAATGGTTTCAAATTGGAAAAATTCAGATTCAGGAAGGATATAGGAAAGTACTGGTTTGGTAATAGAGTAGTGGATGAGCGGATCAAACCCCCGAGTACAGTGGAGGTGACCAGACTGGGTGGGTCATTAGGCTAATCCGGGGGGGGGGGGACATTGACCTGCTCCCACATGGGTCAGTAGGCTTGTTGCAGTGTTCCTTCTTTCTTATGTTCTTATATAGAAGATTATCAGGAGGAAACTGGTGGTGCACCTATAAAGGAAGAAGCTTGTAAACGACACCCAGCATGCTTTCAGGGAAGGGAAGTCCTGTGTCTTAAATCTAGTGAAATTTTATGATAAGGTAATGTAAATACTGCACGAGAGACTGCAAGAAGTTCTTCAACACAGTTCCTCACAAGAGATTAGTGCAAAAGCTAGAGGATCAAGCACACATAAAAGGAAAGACACTCTAATGGATTAGAGAATACTTGACAGGGAGGCAACAACATATCATATATATGACGAGGTGTAAGAATGGGCACCAATGCTGTTTTTGGTATGTGTAAATAACATGACAGAAAGGTTAGACTCAGAAGTATCTCAGTTCGCAGACGATGTGAAGTAAATGAGGAAAATTAAATCGGATGTGGATCAGGCAAAACTACAAAGGGATCTGGACAGGCTGCAAGACTGGTCTAGCAACTGGCTCCTCGAATTTAACTCCCCCAAATGCAAAGTCATGAAGATTGGGGAGGGCAAAGAATACCGCAGACAGAATATAGAGAAGGCACTGGACAGGCACCTAAAGTCAATACCTGATCTGCCAGGCTCTGGTTCTTGCATCGGTTTACGTGCGGCCAGCAGTAACAGTGTGATTGACAAGACCCTGATGCATTACGAGGCCTGGTTTCAGACCGGGCCGCGGGGGTGTTGACCCCTGAAACCCTCTCCAGGTAAACTCAAGGTAGGTTCCATCCTATGGTGTTTGTTGTCCCGTCAGGGATTTTCTCCTACCTCTCTGGACAATTATCTGAACTGCAGAGCTCCTCTGTAATGTTGTTCGTAACATTCGCGTCTTAACCTTTAAGTAGAGAGGGCGTGCGCTACTGCTGCCCCCTATAGTCGACTGGTGGCAGTTAACTTTCTCAACATGGCACTGGCTGGTAAGCGCCACATCAATACTGTGTGCGTCGAATTGACCCGTGGGGCTGTGACTGGGCCATCTACGGCACTGATATTGCCTGCAATTATCCGTGATACCTATGGTATTGCCAACGAGGACTTACACAGAGTGGTGTTGAATGGTGTGACGAGGATTTTTGTGAAGTTCTGCTCTGCAAGTGTTTATGAGGCGGTTGTAAACAACTTCCAGGAGGTTAATCTAACGGTTAACCTGCAGTGTCGGCGAAGCTACATGACGTCTCACGCTACTACACATGGGTAAAAATCCGAAATATGCCTATTGAGGCTTAAGCGTCTGGGAGGTGGTCAGAAGGGCCATACGCAGGGATCCCTGAGGGCACGTTTTCTATGAAGATGACACTACGCCACCCGATCCCATCTTACGTCATTTTGAACGACTTAAGGACACAGGTGTTGGTGTCATACGCCGGGCAACAACACACTTGTTGTTTTTGCAGTCTGTATGACCATCTCACAGTACAGTGTGTACAGCAACGAGGCACCAGGAAAGAACAGCAACGCACGGAAGCGAGGGAGGAAGGTGCAGGGCAAGATCAGCCTTGTACGCTGGTGCCTCAGTCAGGTATGTCATGGAGTGAAGAGGTCGAAAGGACTATGGAGACGGAGACGGCGTGTGCTACACTCCCCTAGGAATTGCCTTCTTTGGAGGCAGAACCTGTGGTGGGCGAGGTTCTTCTGGAAGTGAATGACAGCGACGTGGAGGCCTCGATTGCCTCTGTTTTGGAAGATTTACTGGAGATGAAGAGCATGTGTCCTGTGACGGACACGACCCTAGATCTTGGGTCTGCGGTTGAGGCGGGCGTGGGGTAGGAAGATCGGCCGAAGGTTGGCGTCACAGACGACTTGCTGGTACATACAGTGGAGATGGAGGTCCACCAGGACTGCACTACTGACGATATGATGCAGGTGGAAAGTACAACATGGAAGCATTCTGCAGCGCTTTCAGACTCGGAGGATGTGCTTACACCTGCCCAGCAAACAGGCAAAAAGACCTAGGCGGATGTGGCGCAGAGAGGGCCCAGTGACCCTGGGGGTCGGTGAAGAGTAATTTTAAGGGAGGGTGGGGGTACAGGGGAGGAATCAAATGATCGGGTGAGAAGATATTGTCAGTGTCACGAGGGAAACCCCCATTGTCCGTTTTAATTGCCTGACTATAAATATTAATGGTTTGTGTTCTGTGAGAAAGTGTGTATGGTTTAGAGAATTCTTAGTGCGTTATAGTGTTGATGTTGTGTTCGTCCAGAAACACAACTATATACCAAGTAGTGAGTTATGGATAGATGGGTATAACATGTACGTGGAGCATGCTACGAGGCTGAAGAGAGGTGTTGCCGTAATGATTAGGGAGACTAGCCTGTTTCTTGTGAGGCATTGTGAGGGGGAGAGGGGGTGATATGGGTGGAAGGTTTATGGGGCAGGGAAAAGACTGCCTTTGTGTGTGTGTGTGTGTATGGCCCAGCAGAGGGAGATGGACGTGTGAAAAATAAATTTGTGAAGGAGGTTTTAGATTACTATTTGAGGTCCCTTCTGGTAGTGGCAGTCATAGGAAGTGATTGGAATTGCGTGCTTAGGCGTAAGGATGTTGAGCCACAGAGTGTGGGGTATTGCTCAGGGGTTTTGGGGGATTTATTAACGGGTGAGGTTAATAGACGTTGGGGGGAAGGTTGAGCATACTTTTGTATGCCAAGGGTACGCGGCCCGGCTTGATAGATTGTATGTGCCTCGCACTGTAGCAGTTCAGAGCATACATGTCATGGATGTGGCTTTTCTGATCATCGGGGTGTCCTGGTGGACTTAGGATGGGAGGGATTGCCTAGACGAAGCCGAAGTTACTGGAAATTAAATGTGCGATTGTTGCAAGGAGAGGAAAGTAGACAGTCCTTTACAAAATTGTGGGAGAGTTTGTATGAAGGCACCTGGGATGGTGATTTAGTTAGTTGGTGGGAAACGGTGGCTAAGACATGTATTAAGGATCATTATGTCCGATGGGGGAGGGAAAATAATCGGTTGATGTACGGGCTCCAAGGGTATCCTGAAGGGCAGTTGCATGATTGTTATGTGGATGGTGGTGAAAGCTACCCTGTGGCGGAAATTGAGGGATTAAAAGAACGTATTCAGGGCTTGCAAAACGATCGTTTTGATGGAGCATGAGTGCTGGGAAGTATGGAGGAGGTGCTCTGGGGGGACCGGCCTTCGGCTTGCATGTTGAGGGGACAGAGACTGAGGAGAGCTGCCGATGAGATGATGGGGTTAAACGTGCACATAGGGATGGAAGGGTATCAGGAGGCCCAAGTTTTGGTAACGAAGAAGGGTATGAGTGAATACATTGATGCTTGGTTTAAGTCGTATATGACGAGAGTGGGAACAAGTGAAAAGGCTTTAAAGGAAATGGGAGGTTTGATGCAGTGTGTGCTTGACAGACAGGACAGAGAGGCTTTAGTGGGGCCTATTTTGGAGTGTGAGATATGGTAAGCTTTGTCGGAAGCGAGCTTAGGAAAAGCACCAGGAGTAGATGGCCTGCCAAGCAATTTCTATATCACGAATTGGGGGGTATTAAGGGAGTTTTTAGTTAGGTTGTTTAACATCCTAAAGACTGATGGATTAATGGGTGAGTTGCAGCAGATGGCAGTCTTGGTCTTGGTACGAAAAGGGGACCAGTCAGCAGCTCAGGATTACAGGGCTATTTTGCTGATGTGTGGTGATTATAAGTTGTTTGCGAGAATCTTGGGGAATAGATTGAAAAAAGTGATAGATAAGGTTATAGATAGGGGACAATACGGGGTACCAGGTAGGTCTATGTTTGATGGGCATGGGATGATCAGAGGTTTTATAGAGAAGCGGCAGGAGTCAGAGGAGGAGGAGCATTAGCCTTGGACTGGGCGTCTGCTTATGACAGTGTAGAAAGGGAAGCATTGTGACAGTTCTTGAGATGGCAGGGTTTTGGGGCGGAAATTATATCTTGGGCACAGACCTTGTATAAGGGGGCGACTTTGTGTGTGCAGGTATACGGTAGGATAGGTGCAAAAGTTCAGATAGGTCGGGGTTTGAGACAAGGTTGTCCACCTTCGGAATTATTGTTCACGTGTTTTCAGGACCCTTTTTATAGGGCAGTTCGGCGATGCGTGTCGGGGGTCTGGAGGGTAATGAAAGTGATGGGTGGCCTGGTATCGTGGGTTATGTAGATGACATAACTGTCTTGGTGGGGGGCTGAGGACTTGCGGTGGGTGGGAAGGGTTGTGAATGTATTCGGGAAGGCAACCGGGATGAAAATTAATGCCACAAAGGCCAGGTTTATGGAAATTGGGGAGTGGGAACACGAGGTGGGGGGCGTTGGGGGCGGGTGGAGTGTGGTGGATCAACTTAAGATATGCGGGGTTGTGTATGTACGAGATTCGAGGGTGGTACGTTAGGTTAATTCGGTGAGAGTTGTGGATGGTGTTGAAAAAACTTGGAGGATTGCGGCCAGGGCATCTCACGCTGTATCTAAGGGTGATTGTGACTAACGTACTTTTATATAGCAAGTTATGGCATGTGCTGATCATGTACCCGTTGGTGCAACGTCAGGTCAAAAGATTGTTGCATGGGGTTTTTCGGTTTATTTGAGGATCGGGATGTAAATGGTTAAGTAGAGGGGTGATTACACTACCGCTTGGCCAGGGAGGGCTGGGGCTCATACCACTGGAAAGAAGGATGATGAGTGTCTACCTAAAAAGGAGTTTTCTTTGGGAGGGTGGGGTGAGGGGTGGTGGGAACGGAAGAGTGCAGGCAGATATGCACTGATGGTGGGTGGGCAGAGATTTACAGGTAGGCGAGGCCATGTTGAGAGTTTTGATGATGGCGAGGGATCCGGCTCATGTCAAGTTGCGGGTACTCGAGAGAGTAGGGGGTGGGCCAGTAGTGGCTGCAGTAGAGGGGGCATACCCAATATATGCATGGAGCAACATATGGACACGTCTCAAGAACTTACGTACAAGACCGGGGATACACGAGGTGATGTTTCGTTTTTTACATGGAATTTTGCAGTCTGGAGTTGTTTTATTCAATCGGAAGCTCAGGGAAGGTGGGGAGTGTCGTGCGTGTGGAGGTATGGAAACCATATTCCATGCGGTTTACTTTTGTGAATGTCTTGGCGTTGTGAGGGAATGGTTCAGTAAGGTAATTCGGTTAGTAGGAGGGGGAGGGTTACAGGTATTATGGGTGTTAAGCTTAGATATAGGCGAGGAGGAAGTGCAGGTAAGGAACGTGGTGGCGTATTTAGTAATTGATTTCGTGTTCACATCATGGGCAATGAGGGATGTGGGCGTGGGCGAAAGGATAAAGGTGTTAGCAGCGACATTTTACAGGACTAAGTGCCGCAGTAGGGAAGTTTATGGTGGAGGATGGGAGAATGAATTTTCGGAGGGTTATCGGGAATTTAGGCTGCGGGATCTATGGAATTTGTAAAGTCAAGGGTAAAAATGGGCTAGTCTCCCGAGTGAGCGGGGTGGGGGTGTGAGCGTTAATATGCGAGTATTAAGAGGTCAATTAAATTGTGTGATATTCACAGCAGCGTGAGTGAGGAGTGACCGACGTTATTCTTGTATGAACGTTATTTTTAGCAGTGTTTGTCACTGCTGTGTCAGGTTTATGTGTGAAAATTGGAATTTCTAACCCTGTGACACATTATAAGCGTGTGTTATTGCAAATTTATATACTTTGGGTAAGCCCATTGCATGTCGTACAGTGTGTACAGGAAGATTTGTGTCTTAATTATAGGTATGGTGTGTAGTGAGATGCTTTATATAGATGTTTTGTGTGGAAAATGGTCTGAACCTGTTTGTGCAAAATTTCACTTCTTTCCTATGTTGTGCTCTAGAGTACATGATGCGGTTTTCCAAGTATTGTATATTCATGCCTCTGATACCTTACTGATGATATGGCTACGCCACTTTCGTTACAAGGTATGGTTCGGTAGAAAGCAGATTTTAGTAGTAAGGGAATAAATTGGTGGGGTGAAGTGGGATCCTGTCGGGGGGGGGGTTGAGATGAGTAACATAAGAACATAAGAAAGGAGGAACACTGCAGGAGGCCTGCTGGCCCATACTAGGCAGGTCCTTTACAATTCATCCCACTAACAAGACATTTGCCCAACCCAATTTTCAATGCCACCCAAGAAATAAGCTCTGATGTGAAAGTCCCTCTCAAATCCAACCCCTCCCACTCATGTTCTTATCCAACCTAAATTTGAAACTACCCAAAGTCCCAGCCTCAATAACCCAACTAGGTAGACTGTTCCACTCATCAACTACCCTATTTCCAAACCAATACTTTCCTATGTCCTTTCTAAATCTAAACTTATCTAATTTAAATTCAATACTGCGGGTTCTCTCTTGGAGAGACATCCTCAAGACCTTATTAATATCCCCTTTATTAATACCTATCTTCCACTTATACACTTCGATCAGGTCTCCCCTCATTCTTCGTCTAACAAGTGAATGTAACTTAAGAGTCTTCAATCTTTCTTCATAAGGAAGATTTCTAATGCTATGTATTAATTTAGTCATCCTACGCTGAATGTTTTCTAACGAATTTATGTCCATTTTGTAATACGGAGACCAGAACTGAGCTGCATAATCTAGGTGAGGCCTTACTAATGATCTATAAAGCTGCAGTATGACCTCTGGACTTCTGTTGCTATCTGTATGGCTAAGTTCTACATTATTTAACTTATAAGTGCTAGGGTTATGGACACTCCCGAGCATCAGAACCTTGCATTTATCTACATTGAACTGCATCTGCCACTTTTCTGACCAAGAATAGAGTTTGTTTAAATCCTCCTGAAGTTCCATAACATCTACGTTTGAATCAATTATCCTACCTATCTTTGTGTCATCGGCGAGTTTGCTCATATCACTAGTAATTCCCTCATCAAGATCATTGATGTATATTATAAACAACAACGGGCCCAAGACTGATCCCTGTGGAACGTCACTTGATACAGATCCCCACTCGGATTTAACCCCATTTATGGACACTCTCTGCTTCCTGTCAGTGAGCCATGACTCGATCCACGAGAGCACTTTTCCCCCAATGCCATGAGCTGCCACTTTCTTTAACAGTCTATGGTGCGGAACTCTATCAAAAGCCTTACTAAAATCTAAGTAAATAATATCAAATTCTTTATTGTGGTCAACAGCCTCAAAACCTTTACTGAAGAAAGTTAATAAATTAGTTAGACAAGACCGGCCTCTTGTGAATCCATGCTGAGTATCATTAATCAAGCTATGCTTATCGAGATGGCTTCTTATAATCTCAGCTATAATTGACTCTAGTAATTTGCCTATAATTGAGGTCAGGCTTATTGGGCGGTAATTTGACGGTAACGACTTGTCCCCTGTTTTAAAAATAGGAGTTACATTAGCCATCTTCCACATATCAGACACTACACCTTTTTGAAGAGATAAATTAAAAATATTAGTTAATGGTTCACAGAGTTCCATTTTGCATTCCTTAAGAACCCTTGAAAAAACCTCATCAGGACCCTGCGACTTATTTTGCTTCAGTCTGTCTATCTGCTTCACAACCATCTCACTAGTGACTGTGATGTTACATAATTTATCTTCTTCTAGCCCACTGTAAAAATTAATTACTGGAATATTGTTAGTGTCTTCCTGTGTAAAAACTGAGAGAAAATAATTATTTAAAATCAAGCACATTTCATTCTCTTTGTCAGTAAGGTGCCCATAGTTATTTTTAAGGGGACCTATCTTATGGAAGGAGAAAAGAGAATATGATTGTGTAAATTCAAGAATTATGTGGATTAAAGTAAAGGTTGGATGCGAGAAGTGGGTCATAATAAGCGTGTATGCACCTGGAGAAGAGAGGAATGCAGAGGAGAGAGAGAGATTTTGGGAGATGTTAAGTGAATGTATAGGAGCCTTTGAACCAAGTGAGAGAGTAATTGTGGTAGGGGACCTGAATGCTAAAGTAGGAGAATCTTTTAGACAGGGTGTGGTAGGTAAGTTTGGGGTGCCAGGTGTAAATGATAATGGGAGCCCTTTGATTGAACTTTGTATAGAAAGGGGTTTAGTTATAGGTAATATATATTTTAAGAAAAAGAGGATAAATAAGTATACAAGATATGATGTAGGGCGAAATGACAGTAGTTTGTTGGATTATGTATTGGTAGATAAAAGACTGTTGAGTAGACTTCAGGATGTACATGTTTATAGAGGGGCCACAGATATATCAGATCACTTTCTAGTTGTAGCTACACTGAGAGTAAAAGGTAGATGGGATACAAGGAGAATAGAAGCATCAGGGAAGAGAGAGGTGAAGGTTTATAAACTAAAAGAGGAGGCAGTTAGGGTAAGATATAAACAGCTATTGGAGGATAGATGGGCTAATGAGAGCATAGGCAATGGGGTCGAAGAGGTATGGGGTAGGTTTAAAAATGTAGTGTTAGAGTGTTCAGCAGAAGTTTGTGGTTACAGGAAAGTGGGTGCGGGAGGGAAGAGGAGCGATTGGTGGAATGATGATGTAAAGAGAGTAGTAAGGGAGAAAAAGTTAGCATATGAGAAGTTTTTACAAAGTAGAAGTGATGCAAGGAGGGAAGAGTATATGGAGAAAAAGAGAGAGGTTAAGAGAGTGGTGAAGCAATGTAAAAAGAGAGCAAATGAGAGAGTGGGTGAGATGTTATCAACAAATTTTGTTGAAAATAACAAAAAGTTTTGGAGGGAGATTAACAAGTTAAGAAAGCCTAGAGAACAAATGGATTTGTCAGTTAAAAATAGGAGAGGAGAGTTATTAAATGGAGAGTTAGAGGTATTGGGAAGATGGAGGGAATATTTTGAGGAATTGTTAAATGTTGATGAAGATAGGGAAGCTGTGATTTCGTGTATAGGGCAAGGAGGAATAACATCTTGTAGGAGTGAGGAAGAGCCAGTTGTGAGTGTGGGGGAAGTTCGTGAGGCAGTAGGTAAAATGAAAGGGGGTAAGGCAGCCGGGATTGATGGGATAAAGATAGAAATGTTAAAAGCAGGTGGGGATATAGTTTTGGAGTGGTTGGTGCAATTATTTAATAAATGTATGGAAGAGGGTAAGGTACCTAGGGATTGGCAGAGAGCATGCATAGTTCCTTTGTATAAAGGCAAAGGGGATAAAAGAGAGTGCAAAAATTATAGGGGGATAAGTCTGGTAAAGTGTATGGTAGAGTTATTATTGAAAGAATTAAGAGTAAGACGGAGAATAGGATAGCAGATGAACAAGGAGGGTTTAGGAAAGGTAGGGGGTGTGTGGATCAGGTGTTTACAGTGAAACATATAAGTGAACAGTATTTAGATAAGGCTAAAGAGGTCTTTGTGGCATTTATGGATTTGGAAAAGGCGTATGACAGGGTGGATAGGGGGGCAATGTGGCAGATGTTGGAAGTGTATGGGGTAGGAGGTAGGTTACTGAAAGCAGTGAAGAGTTTTTACGAGGATAGCGAGGCTCAAGTTAGAGTATGTAGGAAAGAGGGAAATTATTTCCCAGTAAAAGTAGGCCTTAGACAAGGATGTGTGATGTCACCGTGGTTGTTTAATATATTTATAGATGGGGCTGTAAGAGAAGTAAATGCGAGGGTCTTGACAAGAGGCGTGGAGTTAAAAGATAAAGAATCACACACAAAGTGGGAGTTGTCACAGCTGCTCTTTGCTGATGACACTGTGCTCTTGGGAGATTCTGAAGAGAAGTTGCAGAGATTGGTGGATGAATTTGGTAGGGTGTGCAAAAGAAGAAAATTAAAGGTGAATACAGGAAAGAGTAAGGTTATGAGGATAACAAAAAGATTAGGTGATGAAAGATTGAATATCAGATTGGAGGGAGAGAGTATGGAGGAGGTGAATGTATTCAGATATTTGGGAGTGGACGTGTCAGCGGATGGGTCTATGAAAGATGAGGTGAATCATAGAATTGATGAGGGAAAAAGAGTAAGTTGTGCACTTAGGAGTCTGTGGAGACAAAGAACTTTGTCCTTGGAGGCAAAGAGGGGAATTATGAGAGTATAGTTTTACCAACGCTCTTATATGGGTGTGAAGCATGGGTGATGAATGTTGCAGCGAGGAGAAGGCTGGAGGCAGTGGAGATGTCATGTCTGAGGGCAATGTGTGGTGTGAATATAATGCAGAGAATTTGTAGTTTGGAAGTTAGGAGGAGGTGCGGGATTACCAAAACTGTTGTCCAGAGGGCTGAGGAAGGGTTGTTGAGGTGGTTCGGACATGTAGAGAGAATGGAGCGAAACAGAATGACTTCAAGAGTGTATCAGTCTGTAGTGGAAGGAAGGCGGGGTAGGGGTCGGCCTAGGAAAGGTTGGAGAGAGGGGGTAAAGGAGGTTTTGTGTGCGAGGGGCTTGGACTTCCAGCAGGTATGCATGAGCGTGTTTGATAGGAGTGAATGGAGACAAATGGTTTTTAATACTTGACGTGCTGTTGGAGTGTGAGCAAAGTAACATTTATGAAGGGGTTCAGGGAAACCGGCAGGCCGGACTTGAGTCCTGGAGATGGGAAGTACAGTGCCTGCACTCTGAAGGAGGGGTGTTAATGTTGCAGTTTAAAAACTGTAGTGTAAAGCACCCTTCTGGCAAGACAGTGATGGAGTGAATGATGGTGAAAGTTTTTCTTTTTCGGGCCACCCTGCCTTGGTGGGAATCGGCCAGTGTGATAATAATAAAAATAATATATATATATATATATATATATATATATATATATATATATATATATATATATATATATATATATATATATATATTTATAGCCGGACTTGATTCGTTGAAATGCGAAGTACAATGCCTGCACTTTAAAGGATGGGTTTGGGATATTGGCAGTTTGGAGGGATATGTTGTGTATCTTTATACGTATATGCTTAATAACAACACTGCACTAGCCAAGGACTCGAACCTATGCTGCTTTTTGCCTACAATTGAGGTCAGGCTTATTGGGCGGTAATTTGACGGTAACGACTTGTCCCCTGTTTTAAAAATAGGAGTTACATTAGCCATCTTCCACATATCAGACACTACACCTGTTTGAAGAGATAAATTAAAAATATTAGTTAATGGTTCACAGAGTTCCATTTTGCATTCCTTAAGAACCCTTGAAAAAACCTCATCAGGACCCGGCGACTTATTTTGCTTCAGTCTGTCTATCTGCCTCACAACCATCTCACTAGTGACTGTGATGTTACATAATTTATCTTCTTCTAGCCCACTGTAAAAATTAATTACTGGAATATTGTTAGTGTCTTCCTGTGTAAAAACTTAGAGAAAATAATTATTCAAAATCAAGCACATTTCATTCTCATTGTCAGTAAGGTGCCCATAGTTATTTTTAAGGGGACCTATCTTATCTCTAACTTTTGTTCTATAGACCTGGAAAAAACTTTTTGGGTTAGTTTTAGAATCCCTAGCAACTTTAATTTCATAGTCCCTTTTAGCTTTTCTTATCCCCTTTTTAATGTCCCTCTTAATGTCAATATACTGATTCATAAGATGACCCTCACCTCTTTTGATACGCCTATAAATTCCTTTCTTATGCCCTAGTAGATATTTGAGCCTATTATTCATCCATTTTGGGTCATTTCTATTTAATCTAATTTCTTTATATGGGATAAACGCTCTTTGAGCAGCATGTATAGTGTTCAGAAAACTGTCATATTGATAGCTCTCTTCGTTTCCCCAGTCAACAGATGATAAATGTTCTCTAAGCTCATCGTAATCTGCTAAGCGAAAATCTGGGACTGTTACTGAGTTATCGCTACTATCGTACTTCCATTCAATGCTAAATGTAATTGATTTGTGGTCGCTAGCACCCAGTTCCTCTGAAATTTCTAAATTATTAACAAGGGATTCATTGTTTGCCATAACTAAGTCAAGTAGGTTATTTCCCCTTGTAGGTTCTGTCACAAACTGCTTCAAAAAACAATCCTGAAATACTTCTAAGAAGTCGTATGATTCTAAATTCCCAGTCAAGAAATTCCAATCAACATGACTAAAGTTAAAGTCTCCTAGAATTACTACATTATCGTGCCTTGTGGCCTTAACAATTTCCTCCCATAGTAGTTTCCCTTGGTCCCTATCTAAGTTTGGGGGACGGAATATCACTCCTAAAATCAGTTTTTCATGCCCCTCTGAAAATTCTATCCAAACAGACTCTGTATGTGTTACTTCAGACTTAATACCCGTTTTTATGCAACAGTTCAAGCGATCTCGGACATACAATGCCACCCCACCCCCCCTCCCAATACTTCTATCTTCTTGGAACAATTTAAAACCCTGAATATGACATTCCGCAGGCATGTCCCGACTTTTTGAATTAAACCACGTCTCAGTTAAGGCAAATACATCAATGTTACCTACACTAGCAACTAATCTCAACTCGTCCATCTTATTCCTAGCACTACGGCAATTAGCATAATAAACATTGAAAGACTCTCCTTTCTCTTTACCCTTCCTGCTCATTTCTATTTTTCTACTAAACCTATTACTGTCCTTATCACCCAAGGTCCCTGGCTTTTCAATATCTATCTCGTTCTTATTATTACTAGTTCCCCTAGAACTCGTAATATTACTACACTGGGACTTCACTGTTTTCCTGCCAAAACCCATACCACTAACTATTCCTAGTTTAAAGTCCTAACTGCTCCCTCCACTGCAGTTGCCAGTGCTCCCACCCCACACCTAGATAAGTGAACCCCATCCCTAGCATACATGTCATTTCTGCCATAGAAGAGGTCCCAGTTGTCAATGAATGTTACCGCATTTTCCTTACAGTATTTGTCCAGCCAGCAATTGACACCAATTGCCCTGGACAACCATTCATTTCCAACTCCCCTCCTTGGCAAAATACCACATAAAGAGAGGGTTCCCACCCTTACTTCTAATTATTTCTATTGCTGACCTATACCTGCTAATCAGGTCCTCACTCCTACGTCTGCCAACATCGTTGCCTCCAGCACTGAGACAGATAATAGGATTGCTCCCATTACCTCTCATGAGGTAAATTTTCTGGTATATTATGTCAGTTGTAATTCTATTGTATATACGTCCTGCATTATTGTAAGCGGTACAGTTATTCAAGTGGATGTATTATGCAGACACAGATTTTGTACATAACATAGATATTATTTGTAACCATGGTATAGGTTTGTTACATTGTGTTTTTCTAACATTATATGTCTTACATGGTCTGTATCCTAGGAATGGGGGAAGGGGGTTTTATTTTCACACGGAATATTGATATATGCATGTAATATCATAGTTGGTTGGACGACAGACATGTTAATACTTTCGCAATTTGATTTATATTTGATGTACCGATTTTATTAAAATATAGAAAAAAAAATATTGTTTGTGTAGCCTACCTCAGGATATAGTATTTTCGCTCTCAGAGCATACATGATAGGCCTGCTTGTTAGGCCGCCCCCCCCCTGGCACACAGCTCTTAGATATACTCTCAGTAAGTAAAGACAGGCAGAGACAGACGTGCAGCTGCTTGTTTTTCTGAGAACATTTCCACTTGGACAATAAGCAGCCGAAATGATGATGTTTTCCCGTATTACGTCTATCTAATGTTGCCTATGATTTACCTCCTACTTGAGAATGACACAAATATTTACATTTAACAATATTGTTATAGCACTTTTACTGGGCATGAATATTAGTTTATTTCCCATTATCATCAGAACTTATTACTCTTCCACTTACCGTCACAACTTGTGCACCTGTTGTCTGAACCACAACTCTGAGTGTTATTGGCGCTTGCAGGACAGACTCTACTGTCAATGCAGATGTCAGGAAAGTCAAGGTTAGCACTGCAGTTGGCCAGACGTACAGTGCAGCACTTGCAGCCTCTGTTCTGGCAGCCTCCAACCTCACCTTCCATGGAGAGGCATGACAGTCTACATTTTCCTTGACCGTTATCACACAAGTCTTCTTCACCACAGGCTAAAAAAAACATATTAATTGAATTAGATATTTTATCATATTTCCTGGTCACAATGTGGTTATAAAGAATATAAAGATGATATAAGATAATTGGTCAGTTTGCAGGAGACTACAAAGTGATAAAGAAAACATTAATGAGAAAATAGAAAGCTATTCTTATGAATGATAAATAAGTAAAATCAATATCCTATGTTACATGGAATCTTTAGTTGATGAAGCCAAGTTGTATTGATTACTTATTCTGAACTAGTTGTTTGGTTAACTGATACTGAATCGTATCAAGTTACTAGGATCCATAAGGCTCCTACTCACGTGTTCGCTTCTAGTTATGAATATTTAACTGCGTTAAAAAGAAATTAACATGAAACATCAGAATATATACAGTGGAAGATATACATCAATACTGAATATATGATTCATTTTGTCTAAATAATTATTGTGACATTTGATTTTCTGGCTTCGTGAGATGGTACATTTCTATTATTATTAAGCTCATTGTAATCTTAGTGAAAGATGTTCTATTCTTTTACTTACATTAAAATCGAGTGTTTCTAAATCCCTTAACCGAGCTGGAATAACTACATTTATGTTAGATATAACTCCAAGTAAGAGACGGAGAGCTAACTCCTAAATAACAAAAAGGCACAATACCGTGACTGGAAGGATACACAAATAACCCGCACATAAAAGAGAGAAGCTTACGACGACGTTTCGGTCCGACTTGGACCATTGACCATTGTCAATGGTCCAAGTCGGACCGAAGCGTCGTCGTAAGCTTCTCTCTTTTATGTGCGGGTTATTTGTGTATAGCTAACTCCTGCTTCATGTCCGACCAATGGGAAGGCTTATGTGAAGTACATTATCTACCACATGACCGTGTGTTCTCCCATGCCACTGACTGGGCGAGCAACAAGTAAACACTTCCAACTGAGCTTCTGCATGGGCGAACTTGTCACTCGAAAAGTTCCCATATTTCAACTTTTCTCACTTTTCCAAAATGGTAGTAAGTTTCTAAATTTGTTTTCATTTCAAAGCTAATGTGACCATTATGATATCAGTATGAACTATGCAAAGTATTTATAAGTAACAATTACAAGTAAGTGAAATTAAGCTTCACAAAATGGTGTATTGTAAGTGTTTTCCGCCAAAATATTTAATATCGTCACTGACAGTGATTTACTAATGCTGAGATTGTGTTCTTTTGTCTTTCCGGACGTCAGAAAAGTTTTCAAATATTGAAAACTTAGACAAACACTGCAGTCATAGTTCATGACCGTGACTCTTAACGTGGCATTCATTCCTCAAATGAGGTGGAAACTGATGACATTCCCAGGTATGACACAACATTCTCAGGTATGACACAATATTCCCAGGTATGACACATTCCCAGGTATAACACAACATTCCCAGATATGACACAACATTCCCAGGTATAACACAACATTCCCAGGTATAACACAACATTCCCAGGTATGACACAACATTCCCAGGTATGACACAACATTCCCAGGTATGACACAACATTCCCAGGTATAACACAACATTCCCAGGTATAACACAACATTCCCAGGTATAACACAACATTCACAGGTATGACACAACATTCCCAGGTATAACACAACATTCCCAGGTATGACACAACATTCCCAGGTATGACACAACATTCCCAGGTATAACACAACATTCCCAGGTATGGCACAACATTCCCAGGTATGACACAACATTCCCAGGTATAACACAACATTCCCAGGTATGACACAACATTCCCAGGTATGACACAACATTCCCAGGTATAACACAACATTCCCAGGTATGACACAACATTCCCAGGTATGACACAACATTCCCAGGTATGACACAACATTCCCAGGTATAACACAACATTCCCAGGTATGGCACAACATTCCCAGGTATGACACAATATTCCCAGGTATGACACAACATTCCCAGGTATAACACAACATTCCCAGGTATGACACAACATTCCCAGGTATAACACAACATTCCCAGGTATGACACAACATTCCCAGGTATGACACAACATTCCCAGGTATAACACAACATTCCCAGGTATAACACAACATTCCCAGGTATGACACAACATTCCCAGGTATGACACAACATTCCCAGGTATAACACAACATTCCCAGGTATGGCACAACATTCCCAGGTATGGCACAACATTCCCAGATGTGACACAACATTCCCAGGTATAACACAACATTCCCAGGTATGACACAACATTCCCAGGTATAACACAACATTCCCAGGTATGGCACAACATTCCCAGATGTGACACAACATTCCCAGGTATAACACAACATTCCCAGGTATGGCACAACATTCCCAGATGTGACACAACATTCCCAGGTATAACACAACATTCCCAGGTATGACACAACATTCCCAGGTATAACACAACATTCCCAGGTATGACACAACATTCCCAGGTATGACACAACATTCCCAGGTATAACACAACATTCCCAGGTATAACACAACATTCCCAGGTATGACACAACATTCCCAGGTATGACACAACATTCCCAGGTATAACACAACATTCCCAGATATGGCACAACATTCCCAGGTATGGCACAACATTCCCAGATGTGACACAACATTCCCAGCTATGACACAACATTCCCAGGTATGACACAACATTCCCAGGAATGAAACAACATTTTCAAGCATGACACAACATTCCCAGGTATGACACAACATTCCCAGGTATAACACAACATTCCCAGGTATGACACAACATTCCCAGGTATAACACAACATTCCCAGGTATAACACAACATTCCCAGGTATAACAAAACATTCCCAGGTATGACACAACATTCCCAGGTATAACACAACATTCCCAGGTTTGACACAACATTCCCAGGTATAACACAACATTCCCAGGTATGACACAACATTCCCAGGTATGACACAACATTCCCAGGTATGACACAACATTCCCAGGTATGACACAACATTCCCAGGTATAACACAACATTCCCAGGTATGACACAAAATTCCCAGGTATAATTTAATAATACATTGGACAAATAATAATTTTTAAATTTCTTATTTGTTGAGTAGAATAGTTTGTTGGTGGGTTGTGTGAAGGACCTGTCTAGTTCGGCCTGCGGGCCTGCTGTCTCGCGTAAGGTGTTTTTTTTTTTTTTTTTTTATATATTATTTAAAAAGCACAATACATATTCATATGTATACTATGCATACGTTACATAAACTAAGACATGTTATACATTAAATATGAAACAACAATTCCACGTTCCCTATCCCAGCTCTTAACCTATACTTAAGAGACACACTTCAATTTAACATGATTGCCATCCCCAAAAATTCAATCATACATGTGACTACACAAAAAGGCAACCCACACCCAAACATACAGGATGGTTTAATAAATTCAAAAATACAGTTTCTTACTCACAAAAGACTATATAATCCAAAGAAAATCACACGTAGTACATTATACATAAAAGGCTATATACAAAGTCATACCCATATAATCGGTTCCCTGCCCCCTCATTTTAACAACTAATACAAGAACGTATAAGTGATTAATAATAAGAACTATACTGGATATTAACAAAATTCCTCTACCACACATTCCAGTACTTAAATAACACGTTACCCATAGGTGAATTACCACCATTTACACACCAATAACATGACCTACCAAACCCCTTTTTAACAAAAAATTAATAAAACCAGTGCATACAAAAAATATTTTCATGCACCGTTTTGACAAAAAAAAAACCTCAAGTAACCTAACAATCACAATATGCCCTTACCTCATAACCTAAATGAGAATTACAGAAATCAGTTATGCATGAACAACCAGAACAAAAATAAAAAAGTACATAAGAACACAGATATGTACATTATGTTACTACACGGACACACTTGTATAATTGGAAGAATATACATCCACAATATTTCATATCAATAATAATAAAAGAACAACCATGAAAATCAAACTGTCAGAACATCATTGTATAACATGTATTTTACACATAAATTAGAGGATACACTTCATGTTACCTCAACTTTAAACAACCTATGTAAATATTTAATATAAACCAAAGCTAGAATTATCATTGAAACATATCAAATGGGTTCTCCCCCCACAAGGACGGGGCAAATAATAAAAAGAACCCCTTCATGAAAAACCAAACAGGTTCACCCCTACCACTAACTAAATCATTCGCTGCCTGACCACGGTGGAGTGAGGTTGTCTCGGCACCCCTCTGCTGTCTTCAGGCGAGCTACCTTAGTTCAGCAACAACCATTGAGTAGTGAGGACGTGCGCTGCTCATTGGGATATCAACATGGCGGAACATACAGTACGGAGAGTGAATACTATCTGCATAGAGCTGGTTCGTGGTACGTTAAGTGGAGATACGATGAACGTCCTTCTCCCTAACATCATCAGGGATACATATGGTATTCCCAACGAGGAATTGTATGGCGTCGCCCTTAATGGTTTAACAAGAATCTTTGTGAAATTTCTACGAGTCGATTACTACACAAGAATTGTCGAGCATTACCAGGAACAACGCATGAGTGTGAATTCAACGATGGATGTTGTGTTACATGACGTCTCTAAGTACTTCACATGGGTGAAGGTACGGAATGTACCCTTCGAGGCTACGGCTTATGGCCTGCAGGAGTTTTTTCGAAGTTATGGGACAGTGCATTCTGCAACAATGGGGGTGTGGAGGGATGGTCCATATGAAGGAATGCCGGAAGGTTCTTACACCCTTAAAATGACCTTAACAAGGCCTATACCATCCTATGTTACGATGATCGGTTGTAGAACACAGGTTTATGTGTACTATGCTGGGCAAAGGAAAACATGTCGTCTATGTAGCTCTTATGAGCACATGGCAGCCCAGTGTCCTAGGAGGCGGGCTTCTCGAATTCTCGACACTCCAATTGTGATTCAACAGTCCTGTAATTTGGTGCCTGGCTCTGATGCCTCGGGAGGCCGGAGGAATGTCCTCTGGAGCGAAGAGGTCGACCGGGAGGTGGCGGCGGCGGAGACATGTGTCACTCTCCCAGGGGCGTCGGGGGAGTTGAAGGTGACATCTGAGGAGACTTTCGTCCAGGAAGCTTCAACCCAGGATGGGTTATTGGCAGATGTGATCAAGGATTTTTTGGATGAGGAGGAACCCTGTGCAAAAGGTGTCCTCAGTTCATGTGAAGCTGGAACTTTGGAGGGACAACAAATTGTTGAGGAAGACTTGAGTAAGATTGGGCGGGAGCATGTGGTGGCCGTGGAGGTACACCAGGAGGAATTGTCTGAGGGTGATATGTGTGTAAGTGTGAGTTCTAGGAAACGAACTGCGGCATCAGAGATAGATGAGGTCATTACCCCAGGGCAGAGGCCGGGGAAGAAGTCATGGGCAGCGGTTGTGGAGCCGAGGACACATAGTGGTAGAGGTGTGCCTGAGTTGCAAATTGGGAAAGGGAGGGGGGAAGTGATTGCACAGGAAAACTCGAGTGGCAAAGGAACACGTAATATGAAAAGTGCAGTGGGTAAATCCCAGAGGCATAGGGGAAAGCCGCCCCTTCTGTAATTTTCAGATGTGTCACGCTTAATGTTAATGGACTTAAGACTGAGGTCAAGAAAGTTTGGTTGGAGTGGTTTTTAAGGCGGTTTGATGTTGACATATGCTTTTTGCAAGAGCATAATCACAGGGCTGGTAGTGTGTTGAGGGTGAAAGGATATCGGATGTATGTAACCAGTGGTTTGCAATTGAAAGGTGGGGTAGCAGTTGCGGTAAAGGAGACCAGCCCCTTGCGTGTCATCGGTTGGGAAGAGGGGGGGGGTGGGAGGATCGTGAGGGTGGATGGCGTCTGGGGTGAGAGTCGAGTTAGTTTCGTGGGAGTTTACATGCCAGCAACTAGTAATATCAGGGTAAAAGTAGATTTTGTCAGAGAAGTATTGCTGTATCACTTGAGAGGTTTGCCTGCTATAACAGTAATAGGAGGTGATTGGAATTGTGTGATTAGGAGTGGTGATGTCGAACCGAGAGGGGCGGGTTGTGTGCTGAGTGTGCTGAGGGATGTATTGCGAGATATTGGGGTTGTTGATGTGGTGGGGAGGGGGGGTTACCTAGTGGAGCATACGTTCGTCCGTAGGGGATATGAAGCGCGATTAGACAGAATTTATATTAAGCAGGGTATAGATGTTGTGAGGGTGCAAACCTTCGATGTGGGGTTTTCTGATCACAGAGCGGTAATAGCAGATTTGATGTGGGATGGAGTGGTGCGTATTTATTCTGGGTACTGGAAATTAAATGTAAGGCTTCTTAAGGAGGAGGGGGAGGGGCCTTTTTTCAGTGATTGGTGGTTGCCTTTTTGGGAGGCTAGGAACAGGGAGATAGATCTGTTAGATTGGTGGGAAATGCAGGCAAAACCTGGAATAGCGAATTTTTTTAAGGCTAGGGGACGAGAGGAGGCGAGGTGGCGTTTTGGGTTGCAAAATTATCTGGAGGGACAGTTGCAAGATTGTTATGTTGGGGGAGGTGGTAGGAGGGATGATATGGACAGACTGCGGAGTAGAATAGCTGAATTACACAATGATAGGTTTGATGCAATTAGGGTTAGGGCGGGGTTAGAGGATGTTTTGTGGGGTGATAAACCGTCTGGGTATGTTTTACGTAAATTTCGGGACCGACAGAGTGTAACCACCATTCTACAATTGGAGACAAGCCCTGGGGTGGGAGGGTATCCAGTGGGTCGAGTCCTATCCAATACGGAAAGTATGAGTCTCTATGCTGATAGTTGGTTTAGAGAGAAATGGAGTTGGAGGGAGGGGGGTTCCTGGGAGGGTTTTTTTGAAGGGGGGTTCCATAGCGTTTTAAGTGAGCAGGATAGAGTGGGGTTGGAGGTTGGTATAAGTGAGGTTGAGGTGGAAGAGGCAGTTTTCGGGATGAGTACCGGGAAAACACCAGGGATAGACGGTATACCAAATGATTTTTATAGAGCACATTGGGGGTGTATTAGGCAGTGTTTTGTTAGGCTATTGGACCATATGTTAACTAGTGGGAAGTTGGGCATATCGCAAAGTACGGGTGTCATAGTTTTGGTGCCAAAGAAGGGGGGGGGTAGAGAGTTGAGTGCTTACCGTGCAATATCTTTGATGTGCGCTGATTACAAGGTTTTTGCGAAAATTTTGGGTAATAGACTGAAGAAGGTCATGGGGTCGGTGATACATGGGGGACAGTTTGGTATCCCGGGGAGGAGTATGCGGGTAGGTCATGGTCGTATTCGGGATTTCCTTGAGGGTAGTAATAAGGGAGGTATTCTAGGTCTGGATTGGGAGAAAGCTTATGATTATGTGGATAGGGAATTTTTGATTGAGAGTATGGTGAGAATGGGTTTTGGAGGGAGGGTGGTTGGATGGGTGAGGACTTTGTATGAGAATGCATCAATGAGAGTACAGGTAAATGGGAGGTTGGGTAGTTCAGTAAGCATGGGAAGGGGTTTAAGGCAGGGGTGTCCACTCTCCCAAATACTCTTTGCATGTATGCAGAACCCTTTCTATGTTCTGGTTGATGGTGGGATGGGAAGGTTGGGGGAGAGTGGAGGATATTGTGGGAATATTGTTGGTTATGTAGATGATACAACTGTTTTACTTAATGAGATTGAAGATTTAAGAAAAGTGGGAAGGGTAATTGAGATTTTTGGGAATGCTACTGGGATGAGAGTTAATAAGCAGAAATCACGGTTGTTGGAGGTAGGCGCTTGGGTAGGAGGGACCTTGGGGGAGGAGTTTGGTTGGATAACTGTAGATAGGCTAAAGATTTGTGGGATTTTGTTTTTGGCAGATGCACAGGAGAGCAGGAGGGTTAATTCAGAAATGGTAATGGACAGAGCTTTGAGTAGGCTGAGGGGTCTAAGGGCCGGGGATGTAACCTTGCATCAAAGGGTTGTGGTGGTAAATACGCTGATTTATAGTAAGGTGTGGGGAGTGGCGGAAATTTACCCATTAAGAAGTCAGGATATTATGGAAATGCAAAGAAGGGTCTTAAGGTATGTGTGGGGCTATGGGAGGGCGTGGTTGGGCAAAGATGTAGTAATGACTGCGGTAAGGCAGGGAGGACTGGGATTGATTGCATTAGGGTCTAGGGTGAAGGCGCTATATGTGAAGCAGAGGTATATTCGGGCAGCGGGGGAAAGGGGTCTTCGGGTGGGGGAGGTGATGGGGGATATCCGCAAATGGTGGGGTGGCAGGGACTTAGTGGAGTGTGAAGACATGTTGCGGTTTATGTTAAAGGTATGCAATGTTAAAAAACTCAAGGTAAAACGGTTAGTGGGTGTGGGCCGTCGTCAGGAATTAATGCAAGGGATGGCAGTGTATCCCACATATGATTGGAGAGTGATATGGGTGGAATTTAGTAAATTAAGAATACCGGCAAGAGCGAGGGAATTAGTATATAGATTTCTTATGGGGACGTTAGCATCGAAAGAGGTGCTAAGACGAATGGGTTTTGTGAAAGAGGCGTCATGCGCTTTTTGTGGGGAAGTTGAAACGGCTTTTCATGTAGTATATTTCTGTTCTGCATTGGAGGTGGTAAGATTGTGGTTGAAGAGGGTTTTCTTTTTATTGGGGGGGGGAAAGATATCACCCCTTAGGGCTTTAATGTTAGATATGGAAGGGGTACCCAAAGAGGTGGGAAGGGCTATCAGATATGTAATAGTTGATTACTTGTATGTTTCTTGGAGGATGAGGGAGGTGGAGGGGAACATTAGGATAAAAGCGCTGGCGGCGAGTTTTTATAGGACAGCATGTAGGAACAAACAATTATATGGGGGAAGGTGGGTAATTAGTTTTCCGGAGGGATATCGTGGACTTACTGTTGAACGTTTACTCCGTTTGAGTATGGGGTGAGAGGCAAGGGGTTGGTCTCTTCAGTGGTGCGCCCTCTTGGTGTGATTGGAAGCCTGGTGAGGTATGGTTGATTGGTTTGCACGGTGGTTGATGTGGGTAAAGTTTATTGTAGGAGTATGTAGACCTTATGAATTTTTGTAAAATCACAGAGTCAAAAGTTATGTGATTTTCGGTTTTTTCCCTTATTGTTATAAGAATCATTTTATATAGGAGGTTTATATTTATATGTAAAATGTGAGGTTATGTCTTATATATTTTTAATCTGAAGATAGATTTAGCCTTGTCATACACCTCTTTTTTATTATTGTATTGAATATGTACATTATGCACTATGTACGAAAATATATAAGTATTTGATGGGGTTTATATATCCCCTTATTTTGTATGGAAGGTCCTATTATATATAGAGTGTTAATCAGTAACATTAACTTTGTGTATGTGTAGGGTGTTTGGGGGAACCAATGTCTTTGGTATAGTTCTATCATAAATTGTAATATTTAGTTTATTTGCAGACAAGTCATTTAGCGATTTATTTTCTATGTATGATTTAGTTGGTTCTTATGAATAAGTGCACATACACGTATGTGTATATTAATGCGTATATGTATACATATGACTGCAGGACTCGTTCCTACATGTCTTATAATGACCCTGACTGTTTTTGTTTGGAAGTCTGCTGGGTTGGGTTATTTTAGTAGAAATTGTTTTCAATGGCCATTCATTAGGGAAATTAATGTATGTTATTTAGAATGGGGACTGTACATACGGGGGAGGGGGTAGAAGTGTCAGCTGTGTCGGCACTGGCAATGATGAGTATTGTAAAGGAGGGTTTGAAGGTTATGTGGATTAATAATATATAAATAACAAAGTGGTAAAAATAATGCAGATTGTAGGTTTGGGTTTTCCTTGGTTATAATAATAATGATGAATATTGTTATGTTATCTTGTGTAATCTTACTTAACATAGTTACATTGGATGTAATGTATATGACAATGGGATTTATAATTTTGAGTAAGAACTGATAATGTGTTCTTTTATCTATTTAATGTATTGTGTTGTTTTAAATAAAAATATAAAAAAAAACTAACTAAATCCTATTTTAAGATCAAACTTGTTAATGACTAAACACAAAATTCTAATCTCCCTATCTGAAACACAATTAAACTTCCTTGACAAAGTCATATTCTTCACATTCTCTTGTGCCAAGGTATTACAATCCTTCTTTTATAAAGAAGTACCGTTATAAAGGAAATACTTGTATACTAATTATATCTAAAGAAAAACTAATCCACAAGGGTAATATGGAAAGTACTTGCAGCTACACGTTAAAACTACTAAAAACAAGCTTTATTCTATACTAACGTACTTGACTACACTTTTTACTTGCTTTATTTTATATTTTAAACCCCTTCTCAATGTTAATAAAAACAAATACTATAATTCACTGGTAAATCATTTTTTCACGTGTTCAGTACTACTTGGCCTAAAAAGCCATAACAGCCACTTAAACCACCTCTCCTCGATAGTGAGTGCAATAATATACCCAACCAAAATATGTAATGCAAGGCATTCCAATTATGACTATGTATCCAAGGTACTGAACGCCAATATCAAATATCTCTACAGGAACATAACCATTTCATAAATATATGCTCTCACTAGCTCACCCTCACACCACCTTCCACACTGCTAGCCTAACCTTACACCCTCCCCCCCTCACAATAAAAAACCTATCGAAAAACTTGAAACCCATCTCCCCCCATATATTAACCTATTCCTACACCTTGTCCTATAAAACCTCGCTGCTAACGCTTTTATCCTCAACTGCCCTGCAATCTGCCTCATACCCCAAGAAGCATGCAAATAATCTGCCATGACATACATCAAAGCCCTACCCACCTCACTTGCTACCCCACTAACATCCATTGACAACGATCTAAGAAAAGACCAACTCCCCACCCCAACCGCCTCATAACCCCCGCCATCCAGACTCTCACCACTTCCAAAGATGAACAAAAATATACCACATGATATGCCGTCTCCTCCTCCCCACAGAATAAACATGTTGCCTCTCTAACCAACCCCATCTTATGCAACATATACTTAGATGCCACCACACCCATTAGAAAACGATACACCAACTCCCTAACCCTTGCTGGTATCCTAAGCGTCCTGAACTCCCTCCATATGACCCTCCAGTTATACATGGGGTATACTGCGACCCCCTGCAATGCACCCCTTCCCCACACCACACCCACCACTGCTTTTACCTTCAACCTTTTTACCTGCCCCACTGCCAACATGAATCTTATTACATCTTCACACTTTCTCAAATCCCTACCACTCCACCAGTTTCTAGCATCCCTCATCACCCTATCCACCCTAACACCCCTCTCCCCTCCCATCCTTAAATACCTCTGCTTAATATATAATACCATTACCCTAGGCCCAAAGTCCAACAAACCTAGACCCCCCCTTTTCACCTCCGTCATGACCACATCTTTGGACAACCAGGCCCTCCCAAACCCCCACACAAACCTCAACACCCTCCTCTGTATTTCCTGTATATCCTGCACCCTCAAAGGGAACACCTCCGCTACACCCCAGACCTTGCTATACACCACCGAATTAATTACCAACACCCTCTGCTGTAACGCCACTTCACTGGCCCTCAAACCTTTTAACTTGCCTATAACCCTACTCGTGACTGCTTCTGAGTTAATCCTCCTACATTCCTGCAACTGCTTCATATACCATATCCCACACACCTTAATTCTATCACAAACCGTCCATCCCATCTCCTCCCCCAATCTCCCCCCAACCCATGTTCCTACTTCCAATACCTAGACTTTGCTAAATTAACTACCATTCCTGAAACATTCCCAAAGCTCCTAATGACCTTTCCCACCCTACGTAAAGCCTCCCCACTCGTAACTAACACAGTTGTATCATCCACATAACCTACTATGCCCCCCATACTTCCCCCCCCCCCACCTCCCTCAATTCCTCGTCCACAGCCTCAAAGAAAGGATGTTGCACGCATGCAAAAAGCAACTGTGACAGCGGGCAACCCTGCCTTAATCCCTGTTCCATCATCACCGCCCCCCCCCCCAGCTTACCATTAACTTGCACCCTCATTACAGCCCCCTCATACAGCGTGCGCACCCACCTCACTACCCCCCCTCCAAAACCCAATTTCTCCAAACATCCCCACAAAAAGTCCCTCTTCACACAGTCATATGCCTGAGCCCAATCCAAGCCAAGGACGCCCCCTCCCTGACAGTTCTCTATAAAATCCCTTATCGCACTATGCCCATTCTTCATAGTCCGTCCCGGAATCCCATACTGTCCCTCATGTACTCTACTCCCAATTACCTCCTTTAACCTGTTCCCCAATACCTTCGCAAAAATTTTGTAATCCGTACACATTAACGACAATGGACGATAATCTCCCAAACCCTTCTCCTCTCCTCCCTTCTTTGGCACCAAGACAACGACCCCAGTTCTCTGTGTTTGCGCCATTCTGCCCCATTTCAACATATAATTCAGAACCTCCACAAGGCACTCCCTCAGAACCTCCCAATGCGCTTTGTAAAAGTCATTAGGTAACCCATCTATTCCCGGTGCCTTCCCCTGACTCAACCCATTCACCACTTCCCCCACCTCTTCCCCCATAATGCCTCCCTCCAACTCCCTATCCCTCTGCCCCATACCCTGCGGTACCCTTATCCCTCTAAATGTTTCTATCCCACCTACCCCTCCCCTTCTCTTCCATTTCTCCGTAAACCAATCATCAGCATACCTACTGATAGAATCTGTGTCAGTGAGACCCTGTCCCCTCACATAACCCTCCCCACCCTCCACAACAATATGCGCCACGGTATTCCTCAACTGTCTGTCCTTGAATTTTCTGAGAACATACCCGGTTGGCTTATCACCCTTTAGTACGTCCTCCAATCCTGCCCTGACCCTGAGTGCATCAAAACGTTCATTATGCATCTCTACTAAACGATTCCTAAGTTCCCCCATAACTCCTTCCCCTCCCTCCCTACTCCCCCCCGCATAACAATCATTCAACTGACCCTCTAAATAATTCTGCAATCCAAACCTCCAGCGTGCCCTTTCCCTGCCCCTCTTCCTAAAAAATTCTACAATTTTCACCTTTGCCTGCAACTCCCACCAATCTAACAAATCCACCTCCTCATCCCTAGCCTCCCAAAAGCCTTTCCACCATGACTGAAAAGACCGACCTTGATCCTCCTCCTGTAAAAGCCTCACATTTAATTTCCAATAGCCCTGATATATTCTCGGAATACCATCCACCCTAAGATCAGCCAACACTGCTCTGTGGTCTGAAAAACCCACGTCTACTGTTCTAACTCTCTCCACTCCTATCCCCTGCCTCACATAAATCCTATCCAACCTTGCCTCATAACTCCCCTGTACATAGGTATACTCAACCTGATACCCCCCCCCCTGCCAACCACATCTACCACCCCGACATCGCACAATGCATCCCTTAAAACACCCAACACACACCCCGCCCCCCTAGGAACTACGTCTACATGCCTAATCACACAATTCCAATCACCTCCAATTATCGCTATGGCAGGTAAACCCCTGAGATGATATAACAAAACGTCACGAACAAAATCTGATTTTATCCTTACGTTACCAATCGCAGGCATATAAACTCCCACAAAACATACCCTACTCTCCCCCCACCACCCATCCACCCGAACAACCCTCCCCCCACCCCCCTCCTCCCACCCCATGACTCGCAAGGGACTGGTCTCCTTTACTAAAACAGCCACTCCGCCCTTTAAAAGCGTTGCCATGCTCACAAACAACTTATATCCTCTCAATCTCAACTCACTACCTGACTTATAGTTATGCTCCTGTAGGAAACCAACATCAACGTCGTACCTTTTAAGGAACCACTCCAACCACACCCTTTTAACCTCAGTTTTTAAGCCATTAGCATTTATCGTTACACACCTGAATGGTCAAGGAGAGGCGGCTTACCCCTATGCCGCTGTGGCTTGCTCACACTTCCCTTCAAGCTGCTTACACTTTCCTTATTACTCTTTTTAATAGAACTTCCTACCCCCCCTTGTCTCTCCCCCGATTTTCCCTGTACTCCCCCCCCCCCTGTAGGGGATTTGCGGACCACCTCCGCCCAAACCTTCTTACCTGGTCTTTGCCCAGGTGTTAAAACATCATCTAATTCAGTCAACCCCGCTGGTCTCTTCCTAGAGCTGCCTCCCAAAGCCACCTCTTCCTCAGGTACATCCTCCCTGTGTACCTCTGCCACTACAAGTGTATCCTTTCCAGTGTTCCCTACTACTTCCGACTTCTCACTCAGGCCTTGCAATTGCTGCTTTTCACTGATCCGTCCATCCATGTCCTCTCCTACCAAGGCCTCCTCCAAGAATTCCTGGAGCACTGACTCCAAGGACACCTCCTCCTGTGTCGTCTCCACCACTTCCTCCACCACCTCAGATGTTGGAGAAGGATCTCCCTCCTCCACCGGGAGTGTGACACACGTCCCCATCTGTTCACCCTCCTTCTCCACCTCCTCACTCCATAGAGTAGTCCCATTCTTCGCCGCCGCCACCACACTCGCCTGCTGGACGTCCTCCACCGGGACTGACACCCCCGGGGCAACTCTACGTGCACATTGTGCCGCTATATGGTCAAAAGAGCCACAAAGACGACACGTTCTCCTTTGCCCCACATACGACACATATACCTGATTTCTGGTGCCTGGCAACATTACATACGAAGGTATAGGCGTCTTTAAAGTCATCTTGATGTTGTATGACCCTTCCGGGAGGCCCACATATGGTCCATCCCGCCATACCCCACCTCTGGCTTCATGAATGACTCCATACTTGCGAAAAACTTCCTGTATACCAAACTGAGTTGCCTCGAAGGGTACATTCCTCACTCGTACCCACGTGTAGAATGTAGATACGTCATGCATGCACACATCCATCGTCGAGTTGAGACACATTCGTCGTTCCTGGTACTCCTCCACCACACTGCTGTAGTAGCTAGTCCTCAGGAACTTCACAAATACTCGTTTCATCCCATTAAGGGCCACACCATACAGTTCCTCATTAGGGATACCATATAAATCCCTAATAATTGCATGTAGAACGACGTTCATCGTAGCAGGGCTCAGAGAACCCCTCAACAGCTCAATGCAAACTGTATTAATCCTCCTGCCGGTGTACTCCGCCATGTCTGAACAGTGAAAACTGCGCAGAAACCAGGTGTAGTGGGAGCTACTGCACAGTGCGTCCGCACGGCCCAACAGCGATGCGAACAATGATAAGGTGTTTTGTTGTTGTGGGATCTGATAGTGAGGTGTGGGCTACCCCTTTATATACCTTCCTTTGATGCTTTACTTTCATTGTTCCTTGATAATGTGAGTAGTCACGAAAGCGCTTGGAACTTCTCTATTCTTTCACAGTGGTTCTTTTGCATATTTTGAAATCACCTGTTTACTGTGATCTTATTGCATATATCTATATATATATATATATATATATATATATATATATATATATATATATATATATATATATATATATATATATATATATATATATATATATATATAAATATATATATATATATATATATATATATATATATATATATATATATAACAACTCTGCACTAGCCAAGGATTCGAACCCATGTTGTACTGGCCTGCCTAATGGTAAGCGAGAACCACGTGATGCTTTAAACCACAGGACCACCCAACCCTACAAATGCTGCTCGTGAGGCTAGTACACCAAACAGGGATGAGAATGAAATTTGCTTAGAAGCTCCCACACCTCCGTATGCCCTCTGATAGCGGCCCAACAGCAAGCATTGCTGGCTGCACCATTCTTGTAGGGTTAGGTGGTCCTGTGGTTTAAAGCATCATGTGGTTCTCGCTTACCATGAGGCAGGCCAGTACAACATGGGTTCGAATTCTTGGCTAGCGCAGTGTTGTTATTGATCAATACCACTCGTTCGTGGTTACAATAATTTATATATATATATATGTCGTGCCGAATAGGCAGAACTTGCGATCTTGGCTTAAATAGCAACGATCATTTTGCCATATAGGACAAGTGAAAATTTGTGTATGCAATAATTTCGCCAAAATCATTCTGAACCTAACGAAAAAAATATATTTCACTGTGTTTGTTTAGTATTAAATTATTGTAAACAAATCTAAAATATATTTAGTTGGGTTAGGCTGAAATAAATTGTTCTTGTTATAATAAGGTTAGGTAAGTTTTCTAAGATTCTTTTGGTGCAAAATTAAATTTTTTTCATTAACATTAATGAAAAAAATATATCTTTAAACGTATAAGAGAAAATTTTAGAAAGGACTTAATTTTAAATGAGTTCTTGCTAATTGACCAGTTTTACATATTCGGCACGACATATATATATATATATATATATATATATATATATATATATATATATATATATATATATATATATATATATATATATATATATATATATATATATATATTATATTTCTGATGTTTTCATTAATAGCTAAAATTAAAATATTTCTTTTATTATTATTTGACTTAGTATATTAGCTTATGACTGTAGGTAGGATGTTACAATTTACACTTCTCTGGATGCTAGCTGTTGGAGAGTTGTATTTGGCTGTCTACATTCGCAAACTGCTTACCTAACTACTGGCTCACCTGTTTTAGCAGTTGGTGTCAGGAGTAAGCACTTGATAGTCACAGGATCACACTTGATGTCGTAGAGACAGACTTCGCTTCTCTCTGTCTTTAGCTACTCCTACGAGAAGCATATCTCTCTCTAGCTGGTTCTCATTTCAGAAACATTTCTCTCTCTCTAGATTGTTCTCATTTCAGAGGCATCTCTTTCTCTTTCTTTTTTTTTTATGTTTTAAATCTTTCTCTTTCTAGGTGGTTCTCGATTCAGAAACATATCTCTCACTGTAGGTGCTTCTCGTTTGAGATGCATCTCTCTCTCTCTCTCTATCTCTACTTCTTGCTTATTCGAGATTTAGACTCTTTTTATAGCAGAGTATATTTTGTTTGGAGAGTTGGAAGATACAGCTTATAATTCTCTATATTTCTGTTCACAAATCATTACACTATGTTCAGCCTTATTCCCAAGCTAAAGCTTCTGACATAATCTGCTCTGGCATCTACGCACCATCGTAGTTGAGGATTTAGTATTAAAGGAGTTTTATGCCTTTTATGGAGGATCTGCTGAAGGTCCCCAGTTAGGGGTCGTTATTTTGTCTCCTTGTTTCTGACATTGTGCTGGTGCTTACTGCTGCTTTCTTCATTATTGCTCTTTGACAAATGGTTTGTGATATTATTCAAATAAGCTGTTTGACTGCCTTGTTGGTCGATAAGATTGATTATTTGTGGACTTGTTGTCAGTCACTGTTTAAGTCTAAGTCGAGTCTTACTGAGACCTAACGAGCACTTTGAGCACATGCACACATTCTCACACACTCACACTTGCATATACTTGTATTATTCGTATATTTGAGTATAACAAGTCAAAGTTATGTACCAGATGGTACTTAAGAGTCATACTACACGAAATGTGTCTTCAACATTTTATTGCTACACGTACAGTTTAATACTGTATTACAAGAGAAGTGAAGAAACTTATATCCAAAATTATATCAAACTTATTACTTTGGTATTGTCCACCTAGACACTTTTGTTATTAAAGATCTCAAATTATATTTCGTTGGTTTAAGTTCAACCAGTTGGAATCCCTAAGTGCAATTAAAATGTTCCTTAACTTTATTGGATAACTGGGCTAGAATTTATTTTGAAAAAACAAAACAAAATTGTTACAAAACAAGAAACAGTGTAGATGCTGGAGAGGGATCAAGAAATTGACCTTCTAGTATTCCATAAGATGTCTATACATTATGGATATAGCATTAAGTTACATGGTGTTATAGTACCAAGGGCACTGATATAGATATAGTACCAAGGGCACTGATATAGATATAGTACCAAGGGCACTGATATAGATATAGTACCAAGGGCACTGATATAGATATAGTACCAAGGGCACTGATATAGATATAGTATCAAGGGCACTGATATAGATAAAGTACCAAGGGCACTGATATAGATAAAGTACCAAGGGCACTGATATAGATAAAGTACCAAGGGCACTGATATAGATATAGTATCAAGGGCACTGATATAGATATAGTACCAAGGGCACTGATATAGATAAAGTACCAAGGGCACTGATATAGATAAAGTACCAAGGGCACTGATATAGATAAAGTACCAAGGGCACTGATATAGATATAGTATCAAGGGCACTGATATAGATATAGTACCAAGGGCACTGATATAGATAAAGTACCAAGGGCACTGATATAGATAAAGTACCAAGGGCACTGATATAGATATAGTATCAAGGGCACTGATATAGATAAAGTACCAAGGGCACTGATATAGATAAAGTACCAAGGGCACTGATATAGATAAAGTACCAAGGGCACTGATATAGATATAGTATCAAGGGCACTGATATAGATATAGTACCAAGGGCACTGATATAGATAAAGTACCAAGGGCACTGATATAGATAAAGTACCAAGGGCACTGATATAGATAAAGTACCAAGAGCACTGATATAGATAAAGTACCAAGGGCACTGATATAGATAAAGTACCAAGGGCACTGATATAGATATAGTACCAAGGGCACTGATATAGATAAAGTACCAAGGGCACTGATATAGATATAGTACCAAGGGCACTGATATAGATAAAGTACCAAGGGCACTGATTTAGATAAAGTACCAAGGGCACTGATATAGAAAAAGTACCAAGGGCACTGATATAGATATAGTACCAAGGGCACTGATATAGATAAAGTACCAAGGGCACTGATATAGATAAAGTACCAAAGGCACTGATATAGATAAAGTACCAAGGGCACTGATATAGATAAAGTACCAAGGGCACTGATATAGATATAGTACCAAGGGCACTGATATAGATAAAGTACCAAGGGCACTGATATAGATAAAGTACCAAGGGCACTGATATAGATATAGTACCAAGGGCACTGATATAGATAAAGTACCAAAGGCACTGATATAGATAAAGTACCAAGGGCACTGATATAGATAAAGTACCAAGGGCACTGATATAGATATAGTACCAAGGGCACTGATATAGATAAAGTACCAAGGGCACTGATATAGATAAAGTACCAAGGGCACTGATATAGATATAGTATCAAGGGCACTGATATAGATATAGTATCAAGGGCACTGATATAGATATAGTATAAAGGGCACTGATATATATATATAGTATCAAGGGCACTGATATAGATATAGTATCAAGGGCACTAATATAGATATAGTACCAAGGGCACTGATATAGATATAGTACCAAGGGCACTGATATAGATATAGTATCAAGGGCACTGATATAGATATAGTACCAAGGGCACTGATATAGATATAGTACCAAGGGCACTGATATAGATATAGTACCAAGGGCACTAATATAGATATAGTACCAAGGGCACTGATATAGATATAGTATCAAGGGCACTGATATAGATATAGTACCAAGGGCACTGATATAGATATAGTACCAAGGGCACTGATATAGATATAGTACCAAGGGCACTGATATAGATAAAGTACCAAGGGCACTGATATAGATAAAGTACCAATGGCACTGATATAGATATAGTACCAAGGGCACTGATATAGATATAGTATCAAGGGCACTGATATAGATATAGTACCAAGGGCACTGATATAGATATAGTACCAAGGGCACTGATATAGATATAGTACCAAGGGCACTGATATAGATATAGTACCAAGGGCACTGATATAGATATAGTACCAAGGGCACTGATATAGATATAGTATCAAGGGCACTGATATAGATATAGTACCAAGGGCACTGATATAGATATAGTACCAAGGGCACTGATATAGATATAGTACCAAGGGCACTGATATAGATAAAGTACCAAGGTCACTGATATAGATATAGTACCAAGGGCACTGATATAGATATAGTACCAAGGGCACTGATATAGATATAGTACCAAGGGCACTGATATAGATATAGTACCAAGGGCACTGATATAGATATAGTATCAAGGGCACTGATATAGATATAGTACCAAGGGCACTGATATAGATATAGTACCAAGGGCACTGATATAGATATAGTACCAAGGGCACTGATATAGATAAAGTACCAAGGCCACTGATATAGATATAGTACCAAGGGCACTGATATAGATATAGTACCAAGGGCACTGATATAGATATAGTACCAAGGGCACTGATATAGATATAGTACCAAGGGCACTGATGTAGATATAGTACCAAGGGCACTGATGTAGATATAGTACCAAGGGCACTGATATAGATATAGTACCAAGGGCACTGATGTAGATATAGTACCAAGGGCACTGATGTAGATATAGTACCAAGGGCACTGATATAGATATAGTACCAAGGGCACTGATGTAGATATAGTACCAAGGGCACTGATGTAGATATAGTACCAAGGGCACTGATATAGATATAGTACCAAGGGCACTGATATAGATATAGTACCAAGAGCACTGATATAGATATAGTACCAAGGGCACTGATGTAGATATAGTACCAAGGGCACTGATATAGATATAGTATCAAGGACACTGATATAGATATAGTACCAAGGGCACTGATGTAGATATAGTACCAAGGGCACTGATGTAGATATAGTACCAAGGGCACTGATGTAAATATAGTACCAAGGGCACTGATATAGATATAGTATCAAGGGCACTGATATAGATATAGTACCAAGGGCACTGATATAGATATAGCATCAAGGGCACTGATATAGATATAGTACCAAGGGCACTGATATAGATATAGTACCAAGGGCACTGATGTAGATATAGTACCAAGGGCACTGATGTAGATATAGTACCAAGGGCACTGATATAGATACAGTACCAAGGGCACTGATGTAGATATAGTACCAAGGGCACTGATATAGATATAGTACCAAGGGCACTGATGTAGATATAGTACCAAGGGCACTGATATAGATATAGTACCAAGGGCACTGATGTAGATATAGTACCAAGGGCACTGATATAGATATAGTATCAAGGACACTGATATAGATATAGTACCAAGGGCACTGATGTAGATATAGTACCAAGGGCACTGATGTAGATATAGTACCAAGGGCACTGATGTAGATATAGTACCAAGGGCACTGATATAGATATAGTATCAAGGGCACTGATATAGATATAGCACCAAAAGCACTGATATAGATATAGTACCAAGGGCACTGATATAGATATAGTACCAAGGGCACTGATGTAGATATAGTACCAAGGGCACTGATATAGATATAGTACCAAGGGCACTGATGTAGATATAGTACCTTGGGTACTGATGTAGATATAGTACCTACGGAACTGATGGTGACATAGTACCTAGGGAACTGATGGTGATATAGTACCTAGGGAACTTATGGTGACATAGTACCTAGGCAACTGATGGTGACATAGTACCTAGGCAACTGATGGTGACATAGTACCTAGGCAACTGATGGTGACATAGTACTTGGGAACTGATGGTGACATAGTACCTAGGGAACTGATGGTGACATAGTACCTAGGGAACTGATGGTGACATAGTACCTAGGGAACTGATGGTGACATAGTACCTAGGGAACTGATGGTGACATAGTACCTAGGGAACTGATGGTGACATAGTACCTAGGGAACTGATGGTGATATAGTACCTAGGGAACTGATGGTGACATAGTACCTAGGGAACTGATGGTGACATAGTACCTAGGGAACTGATGGTGACATAGTACCTAGGGAACTGATGGTGACATAGTACCTAGGGAACTGATGGTGACATAGTACCTAGGGAACTGATGGTGACATAGTACCTAGGGAACTGATGGTGACATAGTACCTAGGGAACTGATGGTGACATAGTACCTAGGGAACTGATGGTGACATAGTACCTAGGGAACTGATGGTGACATAGTACCTAGGGAACTGATGGTGACATAGTACCTAGAGAACTGATGGTGACATAGTACCTAGGGAACTGATGGTGACATAGTACCTAGGGAACTGATGGTGACATAGTACCTAGGGAACTGATGGTGACATAGTATCTAGGGAACTGATGGTGACATAGTACCTAGAGAACTGATGGTGACATAGTACCTAGGGAACTGATGGTGACATAGTATCTAGGGAACTGATGGTGACATAGTACCTAGAGAACTGATGGTGACATAGTACCTAGGGAACTGATGGTGACATAGTACCTAGGGAACTGATGGTGACATAGTACCTAGGGAACTGATGGTGACATAGTACCTAGGGAACTGATGGTGACATAGTACCTAGAGAACTGATGGTGACATAGTACCTAGAGAACTGATGGTGACATAGTACCTAGGGAACTGATGGTGACATAGTACCTAGGGAACTGATGGTGACATAGTACCTAGGGAACTGATGGTGACATAGTACCTAGGGAACTGATGGTGACATAGTACCTAGGGAACTGATGGTGACATAGTACCTAGGGAACTGATGGTGACATAGTACCTAGAGAACTGATGGTGACATAGTACCTAGGGAACTGATGGTGACATAGTACCTAGGGAACTGATGGTGACATAGTATCTAGGGAACTGATGGTGACATAGTACCTAGAGAACTGATGGTGACATAGTACCTAGGGAACTGATGGTGACATAGTATCTAGGGAACTGATGGTGACATAGTACCTAGAGAACTGATGGTGACATAGTACCTAGGGAACTGATGGTGACATAGTACCTAGGGAACTGATGGTGACATAGTACCTAGAGAACTGATGGTGACATAGTACCTAGGGAACTGATGGTGACATAGTACCTAGGGAACTGATGGTGACATAGTACCTAGGGAACTGATGGTGACATAGTACCTAGAGAACTGATGGTGACATAGTACCTAGGGAACTGATGGTGACATAGTATCTAGGGAACTGATGGTGACATAGTACCTAGAGAACTGATGGTGACATAGTACCTAGGGAACTGATGGTGACATAGTACCTAGGGAACTGATGGTGACATAGTACCTAGGGAACTGATGGTGACATAGTACCTAGGGAACTGATGGTGACATAGTACCTAGGGAACTGATGGTGACATAGTACCTAGGGAACTGATGGTGACATAGTACCTAGGGAACTGATGGTGACATAGTACCTAGGGAACTGATGGTGACATAGTACCTAGAGAACTGATGGTGACATAGTACCTAGGGAACTGATGGTGACATAGTACCTAGGGAACTGATGGTGACATAGTACCTAGGGAACTGATGGTGACATAGTACCTAGGGAACTGATGGTGACATAGTACCTAGGGAACTGATGGTGACATAGTACCTAGAGAACTGATGGTGACATAGTACCTAGAGAACTGATGGTGACATAGTACCTAGGGAACTGATGGTGACATAGTACCTAGGGAACTGATGGTGACATAGTACCTAGGGAACTGATGGTGACATAGTACCTAGGGAACTGATGGTGACATAGTACCTAGGGAACTGATGGTGACATAGTACCTAGGGAACTGATGGTGACATAGTACCTAGGGAACTGATGGTGACATAGTACCTAGGGAACTGATGGTGACATAGTACTGATGGTGACTAGTACCTAGGAACTGATGGTGACATAGTACCTAGGGAACTGATGGTGACATAGTACCTAGGGAACTGATGGTGACATAGTACCTAGGGAACTGATGGTGACATAGTACCTAGGGAACTGATGGTGACATAGTACCTAGGGAACTGATGGTGACATAGTACCTAGGGAACTGATGGTGACATAGTACCTAGGGAACTGATGGTGACATAGTACCTAGGGAACTGATGGTGACATAGTACCTAGGGAACTGATGGTGACATAGTACCTAGGGAACTGATGGTGACATAGTACCTAGGGAACTGATGGTGACATAGTACCTAGGGAACTGATGGTGACATAGTATAGGGAACCTAGAGAACTGATGGTGACATAGTACCTAGGGAACTAATGGTGACATAGTATCTAGGGAACTGATGGTGACATAGTACCTAGAGAACTGATGGTGACATAGTACCTAGGGAACTGATGGTGACATAGTACCTAGGGAACTGATGGTGACATAGTACCTAGGGAACTGATGGTGACATAGTACCTAGGGAACTGATGGTGACATAGTACCTAGAGAACTGATGGTGACATAGTACCTAGACATAGGAACTGATGGTGACATAGTACTGATGGTGACATAGTACCTAGAGAACTGATGGTGACATAGTACCTAGGGAACTGATGGTGACATAGTACCTAGGGAACTGATGGTGACATAGTACCTACTGATGGTGACATAGTACCTAGGGAACTGATGGTGACATAGTACCTAGGGAACTGATGGTGACATAGTACCTAGAGAACTGATGGTGACATAGTACCTAGGGAACTGATGGTGACATAGTACCTAGGGAACTGATGGTGACATAGTACCTAGGGAACTGATGGTGACATAGTACCTAGAGAACTGATGGTGACATAGTACCTAGGGAACTGATGGTGACATAGTACCTAGGGAACTGATGGTGACATAGTACCTAGGGAACTGATGGTGACATAGTACCTAGGGAACTGATGGTGACATAGTACCTAGAGAACTGGTGGTGACATAGTACCTAGGGAACTGATGGTGACATAGTACCTAGGGAACTGATGGTGACATAGTACCTAGGGAACTGATGGTGACATAGTACCTAGGGAACTGATGGTGACATAGTACCTAGGGAACTGATGGTGACATAGTACCTAGGCAACTGATGGTGACATAGTACCTAGGGAACTGATGGTGACATAGTACCTAGGGAACTGATGGTGACATAGTACCTAGAGAACTGATGGTGACATAGTACCTAGGGAACTGATGGTGACATAGTACCTAGGGAACTGATGGTGACATAGTACCTAGGGAACTGATGGTGACATAGTACCTAGGGAACTGATGGTGACATAGTACCTAGGGAACTGATGGTGACATAGTACCTAGGGAACTGATGGTGACATAGTACCTAGGGAACTGATTTTCAATATTATTATGATATTGTTTATTTTAAGAAATATAATATAATAATGAAAGTGAACTACTTACTGTCACAACAAATGCAGTGATGTTCCTGACAGGAGAAAGCATCAATGTGTTTAAAGCAGAGTCTAGGATCCCGACACTCCCCAGGACAACTATTAATGTTACTGCAGGTGGCGAGACGTGAAGTACAACACTTACAGTCACGTTCCTCGCAGCCTCTATGTAACTCAAGTTCCTCTGTTGCACACCTCTCCTTGCATACTCCATGTCCGTCATCACAGAAAGGCTGAGCATTGCACTCTGAGGAAAAACACATTGTGTGACTCACCTGACCTTCAGTTAGACATGAGTTGCTATGTGTTGTAAAGAGTATTATTACATATAACTTTAACACGTACCATTAACTTACGAAAATTCCTCTGTCACTTCTAAGTGATTAAAATTAGTTTATTCAGTGTTCTGTATGGTAAAGTATCTGCATGCATCTACATTAAAGATCTCTATTTATCTATCTATCTATCTATCTATCTATCTATCTATCTATCTATCTATCTATCTATATATGGCAACAACAAGTAAGAGGGAGGTGAAAGTGTATAAACTAAAGGAGGAGGAAGTTAGGGTGAGATATAAGTAACTATTGGCAGAAAGGTGGGCTGCTGCAAGTATTAGTAGTAGGGGGGGTTGAAGAGGGTTGGAATAGTTTTAAAAATGCAGTATTAGAATGTGGGGCAGAAGTTTGTGGTTATAGGAGGGTGGGGGCAGGAGGAATGAGAAGTGATTGGTGGAATGAGGAAGTAAAGGGTGTGATAAAAGAGTTAATGATAGCTTATGAGAGGTTTTTACAAAGCAAAAGTGTTATAAGAAGAGCAGAGTATATGGAGAGTAAATGAAAGGTGAAGTGAGTGGTGAGAGAGTGCAAAAGGAGAGCAGATGATAGAGTGGGAGAGGCACTGTCAAGGAATTTTAATGAAAATAAGAAAAAAATTTGGAGCGAGTTAAAGAAGTTAAGAAAGCCTAGAGAACAAATGGATTTGTCAGTTAAAAACAGAGTAGGGGAGTTAGTAGATGGGGAGAGGGAGGTTTTGGGTAGATGGCGAGAATATTTTGAGGAACTTTTAAATGTCGACGACGATAGGGAGGAGGTAATTTCATGCACTGGCTAGGGAGGTATGGGGGGAGGTGCGTGAGGCATTACGTATAATGAAAGGGGGTAAAGCAGCTGGAACTGAAGGGATCATGACAGAAATGTTAAAAGCAGAGGGATATATAGTGTTGGAGTGGTTGGTATTTTTGTTTAATAAATGTATGAAAGAGGGGAAGGTACCTAGGGATTGGCAGAGAGCATGTATAGTCCCTTTATATAAAGGGAAGGGGGGCAAAAGAGATTGTATAAATTATAGAGGAATAAGTTTACTGAGTATACCAGGAAAAGTGCATGGTAGGGAATCCGCCCACGAGGCATCTGCCAGGTGTGCCACAGGGAATGTGTACTCAGTCCTCAACTGGCAACATCCATGCACACAATAGATGGCTAGGCTCCAGGAGAGCTCTAAATGGGAACAACCAACAGCCCCTTCCAGGAGACAGAGCTGACAGCTACCATGACTTCACCTCTACAGAGGTGAAATTAACATCCACCAGGACGCTGACACACATCCCCAAATCAGCTCGCCCTCAAACTGTTAGCAAATTCGCTGATGCTCCTGTAAACAATGGATCCTAGCACTACCTACTGTTATTTGGCAACATCTGTTATTAGGGCAATAAATGCATTCCCTGGAGATGACAACCTCGTCTGTCTCCCCTCTAGGGCGACAAACATCCGCTGAGCAAATGCCAAAAACAGGACTCATGACGCCTCAAAAATCAGAGCCCAAATCAGCAAAAAATAGAAGACGGTAATACCATTGGAGCACTGAGGATTATAACTAGTGTCGATACCATTGTTCCTAAGGACGTCACTTCAGCACAAGCCCTGAAGGACAAACATCCACCCAGGGCTCCCAGTACCATCATTGACCACCCTGACATTGCGGTAGGTGTAGAACAATTAACCTTACAGGATGCTGATGTGTATAAAGCTGCTATGTCATTTCCACAGGGCTTAGCAGGAGGTTCCACCGGTTTAAGGCCACAACACTTAAAACGAATGCTCAGTCCAGCACTTGGTGATGTTTCAGAGAGGTTACTCTCTGAACTCACCAAATTTTTCAATGTATGCCAGCCTGGCAGTGTCCCAGAGGCCATCAGACCCCTTTTCTTTTGTACCTCACTCTGTGCCCAAAGGAAGAAGGATGGACGAATCAAGCCCATTGCAGTGGGCAACACCCTTCGGTGCCTAGTCGCCAAGACTGCAGTAAGAATGGTGAGTCATGAGGCTGCTGCAATGTTGAAACCAATTCAGCTCCGTAGTAGCTGCCCACGCAGCACGAGTATACATCAACAACATGCCTGATGAAAAAGCGTTGATCAAATTGGACTTTGCCAACGTTTTCAACTTAGAAGAGATTCTGGCCTCCATGCAGTTTCTAGATACTTCTCTTCCCTCTGTCCCTTCATTGAATCGTCTTATATTGTGACTTCTGAACTATTGTTTGAGAACCATGAAATTGACTCATGTGAAGGTGTGCAACACGGGGGCCCTCTCGCCCCCTTTCTATTCTGTCTGGTCATCAAGAAAGTCCCAGAAGCACTCTCCAGTGAGCTCAATATATGGTTCTTGAATGATGGTACCCTAGTTCGCACTGAATCTCTTCTAGAGGACATCAGAAAAATTAAAGACATTTGAGAGCCTGGGCCTATCTTTAAACCCCACCAAATGTGAAATAGTTTTTGCCAATCGATGCATGATCTAGAATATTAGTGCCGTTTTACCAGGAGCACGAGCCATTGATCCAGCCAACAGCACTCTCCTTGGTGCTCCTCTTGGGCCAAATGCCATTGATCTGATCCTAGAAAAAAATCTCAGCATACATCTGGGGGATTACCAATAGTCCCATGGCTGTTTTCAAGCAGGCACTGGACAGGCACTTAAAGTCAGTACCTGACCACCGGGCTGTGGTTCGTACGGTGGATTATGTGTGGCCAGGAGTACCAGTCTGGTTGATCAAGCCCTGATCCACCATGAGGGCTGGTCACAGACTGGGCAGCAGGAGCATTCACCACCGGAACTCTCTCCAGGTATATTCCAGGTGTACCTCAGGACAGTGGAAGGCAGGATAAAAGACATTGACACACTTGATGCCTTCTACCTACTCACCAGGTGCCTGTCATTCCCGAAATTTACCTACTTCCTGAGATGCTCCCCAGCCTTCAGCAGTCCGAAACTTAATGAATATGACTCTCTCCATAAGACCATGCTAGAGAGTGTATTGAATCAGGCCTTCAAAGATGGACAGTGGATGCAAGCCTCACTTCCAGTCAGGTTTGGGGGCTGGGAATACGTAAATCCTCCCAGATTGCCCTACCAGCTTTCTTATCCTCTTCCACAGAATCAACTGAGTTAATAAAACAAAATCTTCAGGACAACCTCAGTGATTCAGAAGGAATGCAGGACCCTAGCTATGCCAGTGCCATCACTGAATGGAAGACTCTTGCTGCTCCAGCACCAAAACCTAGTGCAGCACTGGCCTACAAACAGTCAAGCTGGGATGGCCCCATCGCTGAAAAGGTGCTTGCCAACATGATTAGGGCTATAACTTCAGACAGGGAGACTGCCCATCTCCATTCACTTTTAATTTTCTTCTTTTACATACCCTACCAAATTCATCCACCAACCTCTGCAACTTCTCTTCAGAATCTGCCAAAAGCACAGTGTCATCAGCAAAGAACAACTGTGACATCTCCCACTTTGTGTTTGATTCTTTATCTTTTAATAGGCTGTAACTTATCTACATATATAACCCTACGCAGCATCCAAATAAGAAAATACTAATTAAAAAAAATATGGAAAATGAGATTTTTTTTAAATAATTTAAGAATCTGGCAACATTTTGGTGAAAATCCCATTGTAATACAACGTTTCTAAAACAAATTATAGCTGTTTGAAACATATTATAATACGATGCGCAACGTTAAAAAATCGTGAGCGTATAATAAGAATTTTTTTTTAATTTTCTGTCCAGTTTTTTTTTCTAATACAATAAATTTACCACTCAACATAATGTATAGTGAGGGAGAAGCTTATTGCAGAGATGGGAGGAGCTATAAGGCAGCTAAGGAGAGAAAGTGCTTGATCAGCAGTTAGGGACTCCCAACAAATGTCTTTATACTGACGCTATTATTACTAATACACTTTATCTGCTTATACCATTTATTCAATAAATATATCAGACATTAGATATATAAGATAAAAGCATAATAAAGACAGTCAAAGCAATAATTGTCATGTATGGGAGAGTGCAGGCATCGGAGACCTTTGTCTAGCCATATTCCTGCCTATAAATATACAATTTTCTCTACTGCCTCTCTGGTGTACCCAAAGAAAACGTTGTTTTAACACGGAGAAAAATAAGAAATCACATATAATGCGCAGAAATAGCACAAAATAGCGCGATTTCGTGACTTTTTGACGTAAATAAGGTGCCAGCACGTTGTGACCAGATCTACCTGGAGTTCATTACCTTTGTAACTAGTTCAGCTATCATAACTTTGGGGTCCAGTCACTGAACCCATTATGTACCTTTGTAATCTTTTAACTACCACCCAAAGGATGGGTATGGGGTGCATAATAAACATATTAAACTAAGCACGTTTCCGTGATTATCTCGAAAGTAATATTTTGGCCTATTGCTTGAACCTTCTCCATTATTAATGATTAGATTGAAATGATTTTTACAGGGAACATAAAACAAAGTGTTTTTGTATTTACTGTGTAATAAAAATTGGAATTTCTCAAATATTTTTTATTTTGTTGAGAGTAAAAAGGCAGATATTTTGGTGAGTGTTAAAAGTGTACCAAAATGTTTTTTTTTCAGAATGAAGATAAGCTATGTTACATTCATTGATTTCGTATGAAATCGGATTAGACGTATTCTGCGAGTGGGGAGTGTCCGCAGCGCCGCTAGTACCGCCAGACCGGAAGAAGTGGCTCCCATATGTCATAATCAGTATTTTTTTTCTCAGTTGTTTCTTGGCAGATCTTATTAAAACTTTCTCACATCATCCGGAGGTGGGCAGGGTGTCCAGAATGCTGCAGGCATTTCGCCTCTGGTTTGCAACACTGAATCTCTGATAGAGGAAGCTGGTCACTATGTGATCCTTGGTTTCTGTGATGAGCTTTTCACCCAGCTCTCTGAGGAACTTAACAGCACACTTGCCCCATGCTCCAAGGGTCTATGACCCTACAGTGATGAGGTTATAGTAAGGGGGCAGGTCTTCATATTTACGGATCTTCTGGGTCTCCCTGTAACTGGTGGTTCCAACCCCCTTCAGCTTCAGAGTATGGCAAGTAGGTGTCCTCCAACGTGGCGACACAGGTATTGTACCAGGCAATCTGCTTACCGTCCTTCCAGGGTAGCATAGCGACTCCATCTGGATGCCATTCGCTGAGGTTTGCATATATATATATATATATATATATATATATATATATATATATATATATATATATATATATATATATATATATATATATATATATATATATATATGTATATATATATATATATATATATATATATATATATATATATATATATATATATATATATATATATATATATATATATATATATATATATATATATATATATATATATATATATATATATATATATATATATATATATGAGAAGAAAATTGAAAGTGAATACATGAAAGAGTAAGGTTATGAGGATAACAAAAAGATTAGGTGATGAAAGATTGGATATCAGATTGGAGGGAGAGAGTATGGAGGAGGTGAATGTATTCAGATATTTGGGAGTGGACGTGTCAGCGGATGGGTCTATGAAAGATGAGGTGAATCATAGAATTGATGAGGGGAAAAGAGTGAGTGGTGCACTTAAGAGTCTGTGGAGACAAAGAACTTTGTCCTTGGAGGCAAAGAGGGGAATGTATGAGAGTATAGTTTTACCAACGCTCTTATATGGGTGTGAAGCGTGGGTGATGAATGTTGCAGCGAGGAGAAGGCTGGAGGCAGTGGAGATGTCATGTCTGAGGGCAATGTGTGGTGTGAATATAATGCAGAGAATTCGTAGTTTGGAAGTTAGGAGGAGGTGCGGGATTACCAAAACTGTTGTCCAGAGGGCTGAGGAAGGGTTGTTGAGGTGGTTCAGACATGTAGAGAGTATGGAGCGGAACAGAATGACTTCAAGAGTGTATCAGTCTGTAGTGGAAGGAAGGCAGGGTAGGGGTCGGCCTAGGAAAGGTTGGAGGGAGGGGGTAAAGGAGGTTTTGTGTGCGAGGGGCTTGGACTTCCAGCAGGCATGCGTGAGCGTGCTTGATAGGAGTGAATGGAGACAAATGGTTTTTAATACTTGACGTGCTGTTGGAGTGTGAGCAAAGTAACATTTATGAAGGGGTTCAGGGAAACCGGCAGGCTGGACTTGAGTCCTGGAGATGGGAAGTACAGTGCCTGCACTCTGAAGGAGGGGTGTTAATGTTGCAGTTTAAAAACTGTAGTGTAAAGCACCCTTCTGGCAAGACAGTGATGGAGTGAATGATGGTGAAAGTTTTTCTTTTTCGGGCCACCCTGCCTTGGTGGGAATCGGCCAGTGTGATAATAATATATATATATATATATATATATATATATATATATATAGCCGGACTTGATTCGTTGAAATGGGAAGTACAATGCCTGCACTTTAAAGGATGGGTTTGGAGGGATATGTTGTGTATCTTTATACGTATATGCTTAATAACAACACTGCACTAGCCAAGGACTCGAACCCATGCTGCTTTGGCCTGCCTCATGGTGGGGGAAAACGCATGACGCCCTAATCCAATGTACCATACGATCCTTAAGCGTAGCGCATCCAGCGGAACTGGATGTGGTACTCACTACCCAAGGGCACACGATGGTGTGGATGACTCGAGGATAATTTCATTCTACTCCCTGTTTGGTGTACTATTTCAACGAGCAAGATCTCATTTAAAACTAAGTTCTTTCTAAAATTGTCTCCTATACTTCTGAAGATATTTTTTTTATTTATGTTAATGTAATAATTATGAATTTTTACCAAAAAGACCTCAAAAAACTTGCCTAATCTTATTATATGAAGTGCAGTTTAATTTAGCATAATCCAACTAAATGTATTTCAAATAAGTTTACAATAATATAAAAATAAAAAAACACACTGAAATATATTTGTTTCGTTAAGGTTAGAATAATTTTTGAGGAATTATTGCATACACAAATTTTCGTTTAACTTATTCGGCAAGAAAAGCGTTGCTATTTACGCAAAAATCGAAAGTTTTACCTAATAAATTTTGGCCTAAATAGCTTTAATTGGCTTAAGTTAGATTAAGTAACCTAAACTAAGGCTTTTTAAAATCAGATTTTTGTAACTTTGTTTAAGATCAGTTAAAGTTAATTTATAATTACCTAAAAACTAATAACAGGCTGCATATATTTTTATGTTCAAAATATTTTATGTGTGAAACTGTATTCAAATTTCCCTACATTTATAAGCAAGATATGTTTGTATATGATAATTATTATCAATACCATCCTAGGGTAGTCATAAATTTTAATTATAATGACATTCTATTCTATTCTATTTGATTCGCCTGTATGGTATTCCGGCCCGGGTCTCTTCCATTTTGGTGACCCAGCATTGGTTCCCCGGGTAGGGAAGTGTCATTTATCTTTTCTTGCACATGCGGGGCAGTTCTTCAGTGGGAAGAGGGGTACCTCACCGGCTCTATGGCCAGATGATGTACCAAACGTTAGTGTGCACTAACGGCGGCTGGTGTGCGGTGCAATGGAGGCCCAAAGCAACTTCAGCAGGGGGGGGGGGTGCGGATGACGTGCAACGACTGGAAGTAAAGTTTCCAAGTCTCTAACGGCTAAGTACACAAGATGTGCTGCCTCATCCTCTCGGACCTCCCCCACTGGGGTCATTGGGAAGTGTCTATGGCGATGGGGCATCGTAATCGGGCAGTCTAACAGGTAGTGCACCAAGGGCTTCGGAGCCATTCGGTCACAATGGGCACAGAGCTCCTCTCGTGCCGATTCAACAATCTGTGCAGTTGTGGGATACCCTAAGCATAGGCGGTGGATATGCACCCTCAGTTCTCTGGACTGTGTCCGAACACTTGGAGGGGGCGCCCAGTGGGTCGCCCTGACATACCAGCAGAGGCTCCGTGAGTCCCGAGGGTCAGGGAGTGGGCACCTGGCCGCACCGGCAGCCCACAGCGCAATCTGGCTGAGGCTGATGGAGATTGCAGCACGTGGCTGTGCCTCAAGGGTTGCAGTCCTAGCAGCCTCATCAGCAGCATCATTGCCAGGGATACCCACATGGCTCGGGATCCAATTGATGGTGGCCCTACGACTCTGGGCCATGAGAGTCTGCAGGTCACCCCGGATGGATGTGATTAAGTGTATGTTGTCCTTAGGCTCTCTGTGCATAACCGCTTGGATCGCTGCCTTGGAATCAACGTGGATGACGGGGGGATGCTGATGGTCTGCAAGAGCATGCTGCAGAGCTTGTTGGATGGCAAAGAGTTCAGCCTGGAGGATGGTGCAATGGTCTGGGAGGTGCCAACCTGCTGCCAGATAGCTGTGGAATATCCCAGCAGCTGTGCGGCCTGCCACTGGGTCTCTGGAGCCATCGGTGTAATATGGCACACACCCTGGGACTTCCACACCCACAATGCTAGCCGAGGCAAGTCGTTGCAGAATGTCCTGGGTGCAATGCCTCTTGCTGTCTGGTAGGGTTGTCCAGTGCACCGCAAACAGCTCTGGTGCCCAAGGGGGCGGCACCATGTAGTTCATTACCAGTCTGTCGCAGCCTCCCGCCTAGAGCAATGTCATGGGCAGGAGCTTCCGTGTGGCATCTGCTACCGACCACACCCATCGGCGGCCGGGATGCAGTGGAATCACCTGTCCCTGGTGGACCCATAAATCCCTCATCAGTTTGTCAGCCCCTGAGAGTCGGAGATACTTTGCGATCCTCTTGGCAGCTACCAGTTGGATTCTGTCTTCAAGGGGCTGCAGCTGTGCCTCAAGGTTCAGAGCCAAAGCATTGGCCCACCTAGGAGCCCCCAGCATTGCCCGTACAGCTGCGTTGTCGATCACACAGAGGGATTTGATGTTTGTGGGTCTGGCGTGAACCAGAGCAAGTGCCCCATAGTCAATGAGGGAGCGTATTGCCTGGATGTAGAACAACCTCATGACCTCGAGGCTGGCCCCAACCCTAGGGTTGGCCAAGGTACTCAATGCCCTGACCCTCTGCAGAGCCCTCTCTTTAATGTGGTGGACATGTTTCTGGAAGGTGAGGCGTCTGTCAATGTGGATGCCAAGGTACCTATAACTGTGAACCCACTCCAGGTCGATGCCCAGGACCTGCAGCCTCTGACTGGGTACCCTGGTGCGAAGGATCATGGCTTTGGATTTTGCCGACGATATCTTGAGCCCCAAGTGACGGCAAGTGGAAGCCAGCAGATCGAGGTCCTCCTGGGCACGCTGCAAAAGCCGGCGCTTCCTAGGTACGACAAGTGCCAGGTCTTCGGCATAGCTGAGGAGGAAGGTGCCTCTGTAGAAAGGCAGGTGCACCAGCTGGTGCATCAGTACATTGAACAGGGTGGGACTCAGCACCCCGCCCTGTGGAGTGCCGTTATCCAGGGCCTTGAGAGAAGAGGCATGCCCTTGGAAGCGTACTCAGGCCCGCCTGTCCTGGAGATAGGAACAAAGCCATGAAAGCAGCCTGCCTTTAACCCCCCTGCAGGCCAAGAGTGAGAGGATGGCAGGTGCACTGGCTAGCTCAAAAGCTTTCTCGAGGTCAAGACAACAATGTGGGCTTGGGCGTCCAACCCAATGCCGGCCAGTAGAGTGGAAAGGCTTTCGAAAGTGCCCACTCCTCTGGTGAAGCCATAGAGGTGTTTATGAGGAAGGCCAAGCTTCCACTTCAGGCGCTCCAACACCATCCTTTCAGACACCTTCGAGATGCAACTGGTGAGGGAGATGGGTCGGACACTGCCAGGATCCCTAGGCTTAGGAATCGATATGATGTCAGCCTCCTTCCATATGACAGGGAGTTTGCCAGCTCGCCAAAACTGGTTGACAACCCCCAGGACAGTTGCATGACCAGAATGGCCAAACCGAGTGATCATGCCATAGGAGATACCATCATGCCCCGGTGCAGTGTCCCAATGAGATGTGAAGGCTGCCTGGAGCTCCTGGTCGGTGAAGTCTTCATCCGTGTCGTCCATAGCCTGGCATACCGCTTGGATCACCATCATCCTTCTAGGAAGGAGGGTGGCTTGGAGGTCCCGGAGATCTGGAGGCAGTTGAGCCATGGACGCTCTGGAGGTGAAAAAGTCCACCAGACGTTCTGCCTCCGTTGCGGGGTCTGGGTGCAACCGAGCCACACTGCGACACTGCGACACTACCCAGTGGCCAATCGTAACTTGGTCCAAATCTCAGATAAAGTGGAGGAGTAGCTGAGGGAGGCACACCACTCGAACCATTTAGCCTGCCGGACCCTGTGTGAGACATGGCGTGCATGCCGCACCACTTCCCTGAGCAGACACATGGACTCAACCATGGGATTACGCCTGTGCGTCTTGCACACCACGTTGGTGCAGTGGTTCTGCTCCCTGATGTCTTCATTGTAAAACCACCAGTTACGTTTATATGACCCTCTGCCTGTAATCTTAGGTATGGCAGCCTCCGCTGCACATGTGAAGGCCACCTGCAAGCTTTGAGCCGCCTCATCTGGGTCTTCCGGAAGAGGAGTCTCTGACGACCATTGCTCGATGACCTCCGGGAATCACTGCCAGTCGGCCATTTTTAGATTCCATCTCGGGGTAGGTGTGGGGAGCGGGCACCACTGGAGCATCAGCGTGGTGACCACTGCAAAGTGATCACTGGTGAGACAGGGGTGGACTTCCCATCTTGCACTCGAGAGCAACCGCCTAGAGGTGAGTGTGACGTCCAAGCGGCCACCGTTGTGATGGGTTGGCTCACCATTTTTGAGGAGGGCGATCTCAGGGACCTCCTCCAGCACAGCCACAAGGTGCCTCCCAGCTGCGTTGGTAGGCGAGACAGAAGAAAGTATTGGGTGGTGGGCATTGACATCCCCAGCCACAACAAGACCCTCCCGGGGGGCGAGTGCTGCCACCTCTGAAATGTCAAGGGCGTACCTAGAGCTTCTGTAAATGTTGTAAACCATGAGAGGTTCATCCGGCAGGTGTAAGGTGACAGCCTGAACCTCCACGCCCTCCCTACAGTTGATGGGGTCAGTGGAGATTGAATGAGGGATAGTGGCCCTGACGTAGATCACCGTGCCCCTGCCAGTCCCTTCAAGGCACTGAAGGTAAGCCGAGAATCCCGGAATACGTAGCTGCATTTGATGTGACGAATTGTTAAGTGTCTCCTGGAACAGGAAGACATCAACCACATCCTGAACTGCAGCTTCAATCACTAAGTGAATTTTCTGCTGCAGCCTGCAAATGTTCAACTGGAGGATCTTCAAGGGCCGCAGAGGTGGCCCACTGATTCCATCTCTGCCTGGGACTCGTCGTCCGTTGTTGGCGACTTCGGGGCCTCCTCCATCATGGACTGGAAGGACTCCTGGATGATATCTTGAAGTTCCATTGAGCCCTTCCTGTCCAGTAGGACCACGCCCAGCATCCATGACAGGAGCTGCCTGCAGGCGCCCCTGTCCTCCGTCGACGGCAGCAGGCGACAGAGGAGTGCTGAGATGACCCTAATGGTTGTTTTCAGTCGGTCGGGAAATGATTCGACCATTACCTCTGCAGGCATTGAGCTGGACGACCCATCGAGTCGGGGCTGGATCACTGGGTATGTCTGGGTGGCTGTCGACACTGTAGTAGCATAAGCTGGGTGCACCCTGGGCCCGGCCTGAGTGGCCATGGGCTTCCGGATCCCCCAGCGGGGAACCTCTGACTCTGGCCGCTCACAGTGGGGACCTGCCCTTGGGAAGAGGCCTGCTTGTGGGATGGCAAGGGATGTTGGTGCCCAACTGGGACCTGCTGGGCAGTGTGCCTGGCCTGTGGCTGTTTTCCCTAATGATTCTGTCTTCTTGGCCACCTTGCCATCTGTTCCCGCAGTTGACCCCCCCCCCCGATGCCACTGCTTGGAACCCAGTGCTGGGAACTCGCTGGTATTGCCCTCCTGCGGTATCTGGGAAACCGTGGTTGGAACCCATACCGACTGTTGCTGGGTGGTTCCAAGGCTGGGTGCCACCGGGGCTGTCGGGTTGTTCCGATGACGAACCTGCTACCAGTGCTGCACCATCACAGGATAGCTCCGGTTCCAGGCATGGTGCCTCTTTGAGCAGTCGGCACACTTGGGCTCTGGCCGAAGGGCTTCGCCCGTTGGCTGTTTGAGGATTGCAATGCAGTCCTTCGAGTCGTGTGCCTTGCTGCACACACCACACTTCTTCTCTCGCTGGCAGGTGGCTGCAATATGATTGAACCCCGGACAGTTGAAGCATTGTACTGGGCCTGACCGTATGGTCGGGTCTTGAATCTTCCCCAGACCCCAAGGTCCAGATGCGTGGGAAGTGGACCTTTGTGGTGGATCAGCACCTGGCGGGTGGGCACCTTGTTCACCGTTGCAGTGAGTCGCTCTGCCATGACAATATTGGGCACTTCTAAAATGGGGTCCAGTGGGAGGGGCACAGGGACGTGTAAGAGCACCCCCTTGTAGACCTTCTCCGAAGCAAGCAGTTCCACCATGCTGGGATGCGTCACAACCAGCACCTTCAACTCCTCGTAAGAGTCTCCGTCCCGAGGAATGACCAGAACCTCGTTCCTGAGAGTGAACTCCCAGCAGAACTTGAGGCGGGGTAGACCTTCCAGATACCTTACAAACCCGTAATCGGGAACCTTGAATTTGTTGAAGGCCCTGGTTGCTTGTGCCCGAGCTGAGCGGGAATTCCTCCTTCCACGTGGAGTCAGCCAGTCTCCGTCCACTGTGGAGGCCAGTGCAACTGGTGTAGGGACCTGGGATGACTCGATCCTTGCCAGTTGAGGAGCTACAGCCTCCTGGCTTCCTTTAATTTAACGACCCCTATGGCCATCTGGGGGTGCAAGTCTACTTGGGTAGCGGCTGCCGACGGATCTAGTGGCAGATTGGCAGATACAATAGTCTCCACTGCATCCTTGGCGATCTTGGTGGGGGCTCCCACCTGCCCCACATCGTCCTCCAACTCGTCCCCGCATTCCAATGAACGTTTAGGCCGCTCTCCTGGGTCTGTCATGGTGACTAGGTGTGGGGGCAGAGCCAGCAGCAGAGCTGCTGGCTGTGACCTCACAGTTGCCCACACTGGATGCAGAGCTGTGAGGCTCAGTGCCCCAGTCAGTGCCCAAGTCAGTGCCCGTAGCCACCCGCACGTGGCTCACTGCCCTGAAACACTGAACACAGTCCAAGGACCACTAGAAACGTCGCCAATCTGTGCGTAAACTAACACAGATATATATTCCAAGTGAACACAACACACTCTGTCCTACGATCTTTCCACACCGGTGTTCCGTATCCAATCTCGATGATCGAAGTGTTCCACCGAGTGTATAATGACAGATATCTTTTAAACTATGTTATAAAAATACTTTATGTGTGAAATTGTATTCAAATTTCCCTTCATTTGTAAGCAAGGTATATTTGTATATGATAATTATCATCAAAACCATCCTAGGGTAGTTATAACTTTCATTTATAATGACATTATTTATTTATTATTATCAAAGATTAGCCGGTATTCTCCCGGCCCGGGCCTTTTCCAAGTGGTGGCCCGGCCTTGGCTCCCTCTTTAGGGAGTGTCTGAGACCTAAGTCTCCCATGGGAGGAGGCACAAGTACCTCCTCATCTTTGGGACCAACTGTCCCCAGACCTAGCCACAAGCTAGGCCTCTCTGGTCTGCCATCCCCGCCCCAAGGGGGCAAATGGGAATGACAGTCATATGAGCTAAAGGCTCGGGCTCAGGCACCTACCCTACCCTAGAAGGGTTAGGCATGGTGTCGATCTTATAATGACATTAGTTAAATTAGTTAAAGATTAGCCGGTATTCTCCCGGCCCGGGCCTTATCCAAGTGGTGGCCCGGCCTTGGCTCCCTCTTTAGGGAGTGTCTGAGACCTAAGTCTCCCATGGGAGGAGGTACAAGCACCTCCTCATCTTTGGGACCAACTGTCCCCAGGCCTAGCCACAAGCTAGGCCTCTCTGGTCTGCCATCCCCGCCTCAAGGGGGCAAATGGGAATGACAGTCTTGTGAGCTAAAGGCTCGGGCTCAGGCACCTATCCTACCCCAGAAGGGTTAGGCATGGTGTCGATCGCTTATAATGACAGATATCTTTTAAACTATGTTATAAAAATCTTTTCCAGAAATTCAACATTGTTAGGATTTATGTTAAATTATTTGAAACAGTTTTATTGTTCAAGTTTTCTGGATCTTTTTAACAGAATTGTTAAAATTTATATTTTTGTTTCAAGTTGTTATGTGAGAAACTGTTGCATTTCTGTTTTCCCAATGTTATGACAGTCAATGTTATGACAGTCAATGTTATGACAGTCAATGTTATGACAGTCAATGTTATGACAGTCAATGTTATGACAGTCAATGTTATGACAGTCAATGTTATGACAGTCAATGTTATGACAGTCAATGTTATGACAGTCAATGTTATGACAGTCAATGTTATGACAGTCAATGTTATGACAGCCAATGTTATGACAGTCAATGTTATGACAGTCAATGTTATGACAGTCAATGTTATGACAGTCAATGTTATGACAGTCAATGTTATGACAGTCAATGTTATGACAGTCAATGTTATGACAGTCAATGTTATGACAGTCAATGTTATGACAGTAAATGTTATAACAGTCAATGTTATGACAGTCAATGTTATAACAGTCAATGTTATGACAGTCAATGTTATAACAGTCAATGTTATGACAGTCAATGTTATGACAGTCAATGTTATAACAGTCAATGTTATGACAGTCAATGTTATGACAGTGAATGTTATGACAGTGAATGTTATGACAGTCAATGTTATAACAGTCAATGTTATGACAGTCAATGTTATAACAGTCAATGATATGACAGTCAATGTCATGACAGTCAATGTTATGACAGTCAATGTTATGACAGTAAATGTTATAACAGTCAATGTTATGACAGACAATGTTATGACAGTCAATGTTATGACAGTCATTGTTATGACAGTCAATGTTATGGCAGTCAATGTTATGACAGTCAATGTTATGACAGTCAATGTTATGGCAGTCAATGTTATGACAGTCAATGCTGTGACAGTCAATGTTATGACAATGTTATGACAGTCAATGTTATGACAGTCAATGTTATGACAGTCAATGTTATGACAGTCAATGCTATGACAGTCAATGTTATGACAGTGAATGTTATGATAGTCAATTTTATGACAGTCAATGTTATGACAGTCAATGTTATGACAGTCAATGTTATAACAGTCAATGTTATAACAGTCAATGTTTTGACAGTCAATGTTATGACAGTCAATGTTATGACAGTCAATGCTATGACAGTCAATGTTATAACAGTCAATGTTATAACAGTCAATGTTTTGACAGTCAATGTTATGACAGTCAATGTTATGACAGTCAATGCTATGACAGTCAATGTTATGACAGTCAATGTTATGATAGTCAATGTTATGACAGTCAATGTTATGACAGTCAATGTTATGACAGTCAATGTTATGACAGTCAATGTTATGACAGTCAATGTTATAACAGTCAATGTTATAACAGTCAATGTTTTGACAGTCAATGTTATGACAGTCAATGTTATGACAGTCAATGTTATGACAGTCAATGTTATGACAGTCAATGTTATGACAGTCAATGTTATGACAGTCAATGTTATGACAGTCAATGTTATGACAGTCAATGTTATGACAGCCAATGTTATGACAGTCAATGTTATGACAATCAATGTTATGAAAGTCAATGTTATGACAGTCAATGTTATGACAGTCAATGTTATGACAGTCAATGTTATGACAGTCAATGTTATGACAGTCAATGTTATGACAGTCAATGTTATGACAGCCAATGTTATGACAGTCAATGTTATGACAGTCAATATTATGACAGTCAATGTTATGACAGTCAATGTTATGACAGCCAATGTTATGACAGTCAATGTTATGACAGTCAGTGTTATGATAGTCAATGTTATGACAGTCAATATTATGACAGTCAATGTTATGACAGTCAATGTTATGACAGCTAATGTTATGACAGTCAATGTTATGACAGTCAATGTTATGACAGTCAATATTATGACAGTCAATGTTATGACAGTCAATGTTATGACAGTCAATGTTATGACAGTCAGTGTTATGGCAGTCAATGTTATGACAGTCAATGTTATGACAGTCAATGTTATGACAGTCAATGTTATGACAGTCAGTGTTATGACAGTCAATATTGTGACAGTCAATGATCCTCAAAAACTGTATATATAACTGAAAGTGAGAAATATTAAAGTAATTATGATCTACAGTATATACATTAGTGTATATTAAATATTACAATAATTATGTTATCAGTACTTACTGTTACAACACACACTACAATAATTATGTTATCAGTACTTACTGTTACAACACACACTACAATAATTATGTTATCAGTACTTACTGTTACAACACACACTACAATAATTATGTTATCAGTACTTACTGTTACAACACACACTACAATAATTATGTTATCAGTACTTACTGTTACAACACACACTACAATAATTATGTTATCAGTACTTACTGTTACAACACACACTACAATAATTATGTTATCAGTACTTACTGTTACAACACACACTACAATAATTATGTTATCAGTACTTACTGTTACAACACACACAGTCAGACTCTGAACAACACTGATGTTCCAGAGGATCACTACACTTTCTATAGTCCACACAGATGCCATGACTTCTCTCACTGCAGTTCTCCTTGCAGGTGCCTATACTACGTTCTAAGGAAGTGCAGTTGTTCACGCAGAAATCTTGTTTGTTCATAATTGTTGAACATTTAGCTAAGCGTGTTGTGCAACACTTGCATGCAGTGTGACCACAGTCTCCATTAATCTGGCGCTCCCTCTTATTGCAAGATTCTCTGCAAACTCCGAAACCTTCGTCACAGAAAGGTTTAGTACCGCATTCTGAAAGAAATTAAATGCAGAATAAGATACCTTAAGTAAGTAATTGTGAAATAGATACAGTAATGAGCATACTGCATACGTAATATGGAAGTCAGACTGCATCAAACGTTATGTTATCAACACCAAAGCTTATCGTTCACACCATTTATGCCCCGTGAGGGCGGGGACTGTGGCTAGGCCTGGGGACAGTTGGTCCCAAAGATGAGGAGGTACTATACCTCCTCCCATGGGAGACTTAAGTCTCGAGACACTCCCCAGATAGGGAGCCAAGGCCGGGTCACCACTACTTGGAAAAGACCCGGGCCGGGAGAATACCGGCGAATAAAAAAAAAATAATTTATGAATATATTGTCAGCACTACCTTTGAGCAATATGTTTGTATGTATATTAATGACATCATGAAACAAGTGATTTTGAATCATTAACAGAACTGCAGCTTGGCTAAGACTCGAATCTGTGTTCGCATGCCCAGCCTTCTGAGAACTGAACAAAGTATGCATCACTCTCACCACTTGACCAAAAATCCTTAAACACCAGGAACAAAGCAGTACTGAGCGTGTTTTCCTCATCCTGTTTGGGGTACCAGCCTTCACGAGCAGTCTTTATATTAATGAAATCATGAAACAAATGATTTTGAATCATTAACAAAACTGTAGCTTAGCCAGGACTAGATCCTGCATTCCCATGTGAAAACTGAGCAATGTATAACTCTCTCCACTTGACCAACAATCCCTAAACACCAGGTGCTGAGCAGTACTGAGCGTGTTTTCCTTGATGCAAGGACATACATGGTCATGGAGCCTCAGACTAATTTCAACCTCATCTTGATTAGGGTAACAGCTTTCACTAGCAGTAAGTCACTTTCTTCGTGATTTCATTAATATATAGACTGCGTGAGAAGACTGGTACCCCAAACAGGATTAGGTTGATATTAGTCTCTGAGGATTTACGACAACGTATGTCCTTACATCATGGAAAACACACTCAGTACTGCTGAGTTCTTGGTGTTTAAGGATTGTTGGTCAAGTGGAGAGAGTGATGTGTACTTTGCTCAGTTCGCAAAGAGGCGGGTATGGGAAAATCACGAACAAGCGACACAAGATGAAAAACAACCATGGAAGGAGTTGAAAAATAGTTCTAGGCCTTTCATGTTGCAATCAGTACATCCTCAGGAGCTTCACTGTTCCCAAAAAGAAATGGAAATCGAAGCAAATACGATCACAGGGCTAGCCATTGCTGGAGTGAGACAGTAAATGCTCCCAAGCATACCAATACCCATAGCCAGAACTTCGAATACACTGTAGAGTTAAAAATGAAGAGTTAAGCAGAAGAAATAGATCGGGAAAAGCCAAACTACAAAAGAGGGGACTACAGAGGCATGAGGAATTTTCTGCATGAGGTACAGTGGGAAAGAGAACTGGTGGGAGAAACAGTTAATGAAATGATGGAATACGTGACTGCAAATGCAAAGAGGCAGAGGAGAAGTTCGTTCCAAAGGGCAGCAAAAATAATACGAAAACCAGAACGAGTCCTTGCTTCACCCAAAGGTGCAGAGAGGCCAAAATAAAGTACATTTGCCAATGTAAAATGTATAAAAGACAAAGGATCCAGGAAAATAAGGAGATTAGTTGAACAGACAGAACCGCATCTGCACTGATAAAGACGGAGGCCCAGTGGCAATACGAAAAAGACATAGCATCGATAGACAAAGTCTCACCTAAAGGTGTTGTACAGCCATATAAGGAGGAGAACAACATACAAGGACCTAGTAATCAGGCTGTGTAAGAAAGGAGGCGAGTTTACAACTACCGAGAAGTACGTGAAGAGCTCAACCTGATATTTAAGGAAGTATTTTCAGTGGAGACAGAGAGGACTCCAGCAAACTGGGATGGTTGGGTACACCAACAAGTACTGGACACACTACACACAACCGAGGAGGAGATGAAGAGTCAGCTAAGTGAACTAGATATATCAGAGGTGGTGTGACCATATGACACCTCTCCATGGGTCCTGAGAGAGGGAGCACAGGCACTTTGTATGCCCCTAACAACAATCTTCAACACATTTATCAAAACAGTGAGACTACCTGAGGTGTCGAAGACTGCAAATATAATATTTATCTTTAAGAAAGGAGACAGAGAGGCAGCATTAAATTATAGGGCAGTGTCATTGACTTGTAAAGTATGCACAGTCATGGAGACGATAATCAGAAGAAGAGTGGTGGAGCACCTAGAAAGAAATGAGCCTGAAAACGATAACCAGTAAGATTCAGGGAAGGGGTTTCCTCAGTGACAAACCTACTGGAGTTTTATGACAAAATGACAGAAGTAAGGCAGGAGAAAGAGGGAAGGGTAGATTGCATTTTTCTTGAACTTTTGACACAGTTTTGAACATGGCATTTGTGCTAAAGCTAGAGGAGCAAGCAGGACTAACAGAAAAGGCAATACAATAGATAAGAGAATATCTAAAAAGAACAAAACGACTGGTGATGGTTCAAGAGGTGGTGTCAGAGTGGGCGATTGTTACGAGTGGGGTTCCACAGGGGTCAGTCCTAGAGGCGGTGATGTTTCTGGTATATGCGTGAATGAGACGACTGAAGGGATAGATTCAGAAGTGTCTCTTCTTGCACACAATGTGAAGCGAATGCTGAGAATTCAAATGAATGAAGTTCACGTAATTCTACAAAGGGATCTGAAGAGGCTGCAAGATTGGTTCAGTAACTGGGTTTTGGAGTTTAAATCCAAGTGCATACTCACAAAGATTAAGGAAGGTCAAAGAAGAATGCAGACAAACCTCACTCATGGAAATCAATCTTTGGGTGAACAAAATACCGAGCATATCTGAGGAGCACATGAACTGCTGCAGCACATGGGTGCCATGAAAACCTAGGAATAGCGTTTCTATACATTAGTAAGGAGTGGTCTAAGACTATGGTCACCATAATGTCAGGCCCATATTGGAGTATGCAACACCAGTATGTAACCCACACCTGGTCAAGAACGTCAAGAAATCAGTGAAGGAGCAAAGGTTTTCAACAAGACTAGTCTTGGAGCTAACGGATGTTTCCTACAAGGAGAGGTTAAGGAAAATCACCCTGAAGAGAATAGAAGTCAGGAGGGATGGGGAATGTGATACTGACACATATAATATTGAGAGGAATCGAAAAGATGGATAAGGAGAGGATGTTTCCGAGAAAGGACACAGTAATACTGGGTCACTACTGGGAGTTGAAAACTCAAACTAGTCACAGGGTTGTTAGGAAGTCTGTCTTCAGTCATAGAGTTGTCAGGAAATGGAAAAATCTGGAAGATAAAGTTGTTGGTGTAATGAGTGGACCTAGTAATGACCAGCAAAGAGGCGGGGCCAGGAACTGTGATTCGACCCCGCAACCACAAATAGATGAGGACAAATAGGTACACAGAGACAGACAGACAGATAAACAGACAGACAGAAAGACACACAAACACACACAAAAGGGAACTAGGATGTCAGGAGTGCTGCTACAACGAGTATCATCGCCGCCAGCCGCAAGTATTCACGTAACCGTGGTGGTTGGAGTCAGGTGTGGGGTCTAGGTTATGCCAAATGTAATGTGCAGGGATCTCCTCTCAGTATGAGCAAGGAATAGGCTAAAAGGTGCTCAATAACGAGCAGTAATTGGAACTTAAAATCATAGGCTTGGAGAGTAGCCATCTGTGTTCGTGGGGAATTAAGGCAGTGTGTGAGGGGTCACAGCTGAGTCGGGTTAGTGGTCCCCTGTTTCAGCCGTCAATTCAGCCTGAAGCTGCTGCTCCACTTCAGTGGTAACTTCAGCCAATGTATACTAACCTTTATTCCTCACAATAAGTAGTGTGAACGTGACAGACAGCTACTATGGTAATCTCTGGGCATGGAAGTGTTGGGGTGGGGGTTACCTTAGAATACCTCAAGACACACAACTGCCTGGTCCAGCTAATGAGACCCTTGTCTGTGGTGATCGTATGGTGTATGAGTGTATTCACCTCACAAGGACACAGGGAAAAGGCACTCATCTCACTGCTGAAATGTGACTGGCCCGCCATCGGCTCAGCCTACCCCATGGGCACTCAAACTGTCAGGCTGAATATACTTAAGGTGTTATTGTTTATGGAAAGTGTAACTACTGCCTTAAGCTAAACGACTTAACTTTAATAGATTGAGTGGTTTTGTAGTAATTGTAGTGTATAATTAGCCTAGGAGTCATGAGGCTAATTCTTAGCAATTAATTATTATTATTATAATCAAAAAGATCTTAGTAATTAAGTATATACAGAATTGATACCTATCTAGGTGTCATCCTCCCTTTCCCTACATTCCCCCACCTGGGGGGTAGGCACAGTGGTTTTTGGGAATCATGAAATTCTCCACACTCGGGGGGGTGGGGGAATTTGACATGGTCAAAGTCATGGGCAATCGCACCCTGCGGCGTCCCTGTGAGCAATCGAAGGCTCCATCCGGGTCGCTGGGTGACTCGTGGGGTCTAGCTCTTGTCTGGTATTACAGGGTGTGTGGCAAGAGTCTGTTGGTAATGGCCAAACAGCGACTCACTAAATCGTAATGACACGACTGCAAACAAACCATACAATGGGAGGGGTTAGAACCTGCGATCAGAGTCATTAAACTAAAAGAATTCTAATTAAATTGGGGCTAATAATCAGAGCTCCTATAGATAGAACAAAACCAAAAACTAAATATATAAATCGCCTGTACCTTTTATCCCCACTCATATAATCCCCTCTATAGTATATTACCATAGAAGAGATAAACAAAACTACCCCTAAAAATAAAAATCTTACTCAATCATAAATCAAAGTCACTACAACAGAAGAAGAGTTTAAAGAAAAAAGCTCTCATTCAATCACATAAGAAGACCCTGAGCTTAATCTCATTAAACTAAATAAAATAAAACCTAATGCCCCAAATAGCAAAAACACTAAACTCACTAAATAACTATAGGCACCTCACATCATGATTTAAAATAACTTTCTTATATCTTCGGTACCACAATCCGATGTTTTACTCTAAACTATTTAAATTGAAGGTTCTAGTAGTTTAAATAAAAATTTTGGTCTTGTAAACCAAAGATAAAGCCCATTTTTAGGACTATATACAAAATCAGTTATATTATCTTATATTTCACTCTTCCTCTCACCCTAACAATTGCTGTCCTATTCCCAACTCTAACCCACCCTCTTTCTATAGGACTTGCCTTACTTACCCAAACCATACTTATTTGTATTTTTTCAGGCCTATTTAGACCTTCCTACTGATTTTCATATATTTTATTTTTAATTTTTCTAGGAGGAATATTAATTTTGTTCATCTATGTCTCCTCTCTTGCTTCCAATGAAGCCTTTAAAATCCATTTTAAATCTACCCTACTAATCACCTTATCCCTACCCCTGACCTTTACCTTAATCTTTCTAGACCCCTTACTTCTCTCGTCAAAATTTTCCAGATCTAGGCTATTCTTAATTTTAAATAATAAAACAAATTTAGCCACCTTATCAACCAGTTCTATCTTCTCCTTAACTTCTTTCCCTCTTACTACTCTAGTAATTTTATATCTCTTACTTACCTTAATTGTTGTTGTTAGTATTATTAATATCTCATCAAGACCTCTACGACCCTCAAAATTCTAACAGAAAATAGTTTACTTAAAAATATTAATTTTGGAAATTAAAGAAAAGTCCCTGCTTTTTTCTGACTTTTATTAAAACTATTCCAATTATTTAATCCTTTCGTACTAAAATAACTTTGAACTCCTTAGAAGATAGAAACCAACCTGGCTTGCGCCGGTCTGAACTCAAATCATGTAAAAATTTAAAGGTCGAACAGACCTTCTTCTGTAACTGCTTCACCACAAAGAAATTTTTAATTCAACATCGAGGTCGCAAACTCTTTTGTCGATAAGAACTCTTAAAAAAAAAATTACGCTGTTATCCCTAAAGTAATTTATTCTCTAATCCTAAAAAGGGACCATACGAACAAGTATCTCTGATTTTAACAAAAAAAACAGTTATATAATTTATATCCTAGTCACCCCAACTAAACACCCTGCTGATAATAAACTTTAATACCTTAAATCACTCTTAACCAGCTTCATGTATAAACTTTATAGGGTCTTATCGTCCCCCTAACTCATTTAAGCCTTTTCACTTAAAAGTTAAATTCAATCTCCGAGATGAGACAGCTTTCTCCTCGTCCAACCATTCATTCCAGCCTTCAATTAAAAGACTAATGATTATGCTACCTTCGCACGGTCAAGATACCGCGGCCTTTTAGTCCCCAATGGGCAGGTCAGACTTTATATAACTCTCATACAGACATGTTTTTGATAAACAGGCGGAAGAACCCCTATTTGCCGAATTCCTTATACTCATCACCCCTTCAATAAATCTCATTAATTTTCCAAAATCTATTTGAAACAAACAACCTATATACTAATACATTCACTTTAAATCTTTAAACTAAATTCATAAAAAGTCTTTCCTACCTACTTAAAAAATAATAAATACTCCTCTCCTTGTACCTCAGATACAACTCACTGTAAACGTAGCTACCCCTAAGCCTAGTTAAACATACTTTTTATCTATTTTTATAACTAAAATAATTTAAACAAAGAGCTTACCCCCTCTATTCCTAAACCTTGCCTTACCTTAATGCAAAGAAAAAATTGAATTTTTTTCAAAAAAAACCAGATATCTTAAGACTCGATTAACGTTTCACTACTAAAATAAGGTTTTGAATTTTTTTACCACAAAAACTCGACCTTTAATTTAGCTCTTCTTATTTCGGGAAAAATATTATAAATATTTAATGTAAAATATCCCTAATACACAAGGTACTTAGTTTAACTAATACTTCCTTCTTATTTCACTAATATATTTCAACTTTCCTGTACAGTACTATTATCTATCACCAAACTATTATTTCCTTAATTACCTACTTAAACCTAAAAATATTTTTCCTAATCATAATAATTAGTAAGTCTTCATAACAACCAAAATAAGTCAACCTGTGACAACCTTTTCAACGTAAGTGAAATGCTAATCTTTAGCTTTACTTTGAATCTACAACTTTAATCTCTCAAACAAATAAACTACGATCAACATAAAAACTGCGTATTTAACTTTACAAACTCTCCCATCCTCCTTAATGTCTATATATATATACATTTCTTTAAATGTAAATCTTCTCGAATCATTTATAATCCTGTAAATCATATAATCTACTAATATATATATGATATTCATAGTGTATCTGCACTCAGGCTATTATCTATTCTATTTAAATACTTATATACTTGAAGCTAGTACAACGCACAATATATATATATATCAAGTCATCTCATTAATTAGTTCATTGCTATAATCTATTAATCTATATATAGTATTCGTAGTGTATCTGCGCACAGGTTATTATCCATCCCGTTTAAGTACTTATACACTTGAAGCTAATACAATATACAATATATATATATATCAAGTTATCTTATTAGCTAGTTCATTGCTATAATCTATTAATCCATATATATAACATTCGTAGTGTATCTGCGCACAGGTTATTATATATCTCATTTAAGTATTTATACACTTGAAGCTAGCACATATAGAGTAGATCTGTATATATCGAGCTCTCTCATTAATTAGTTCACTGCTATAATCAACTGATACTCATATCTCTTTCTCAGTGTATCTCTTCGGAAATTAATATAAGGAAGTAGTAGCTTCATCTTATCTTCCCCAATGATCGTCTGTTAGGAATATCTTCTTAGAAATGGGGGAATCTAGAAGGAGACGATTAATACAGGTATAAGTAGAACCCCCTTCTCACGAAAGGTTCTACTTATACTTGCATTAATCGTAATAGACAGAGCTCAATGTCATCGTTCTGTTATAGTATAAGTTAACTTACTCATGCAATTATACTCAATTCACCACTTCCATACAAAGAAATGTATATATATACTAAAATAAAAATATAAAAATTATACCCCCCTATATATATCTTTTCAATTTATTTTTTAAGTGATTTACCCCTTTACCCTCTCAAATCTTCTAAGAATAACAAATATCCAAAGGAAAATTCAAGATACTTTTATATCAACCCTTACTCCCCCCCCTTCCAATCTCTAACTCTCTCTATGTAAATTGGGATCGCACCAATCCCCAAAAGATCAAACCTTTTCGTGCCCTATACACTTCTACATATTCTATAAAGATAAGCTAAATTTCAAGCTAATGGGTTCATACCTCATCTATGAGAATAATCTCTCTTTATAATTTCATTCTCACCTCATAAAATCATTTTTATACTCTCACTTTTGTCAGGGTCCTTCCTGACCGTTTCTTCCTCCTCATGATTTTCAGCCTGAATCGGCCTCGAACTTAATCTTATATCATTTATCCCTTTAATTTCATCAAAAGAAAATCAACTCCCATCCGAAGCCTCCTTGAAATATTTCTTAATCCAAGCCCTTGGATCAGCCATTATTATTTTATCTTCAACCTTAACATTTTCAATCCCAATAGTCTCGCTCTCATTTATTTCCTTAGCCCTTCTCCTTAAACTAGGAGCCGCTCCGTTCCATTTTTGATTCCCGCAAGTCATAGAAGGCCTTGATTGAACTCAAATTATTATTCTCATAACAATCCAAAAACTTGCTCCAATATTCTTAATCTCTTATTTATCTTCAGAATATTACACATACATGCTTCTTTTTTTGAGTGGAGTGTCTTCTGCTATCATTGGAGCACTAGGAGGAATCAATCAAACATCCCTCCGAAAAATCCTAACCTACTCATCTATCAATCATCTATCATGAATACTTTTCGCTATACTTACTAATGAGACCTCCTGAACACTTTACTTTCTTATATACACTCTAATTTCGGTTTCTGTGGTCTTCTACTTCGCATCCACCCAGACATATTTTTTCCCTCACTTAATTAACGCAAATTATGGTCCCCTCCCTAAAATCATCTCATCTATAAACCTTTATTCTCTAGGAGGTCTACCACCTTTCTCAGGTTTTATCCCTAAATGAATCATTACCCAAGAAATAATTCTATCATCCCTCTACTTACCTTTGTTTATTCTGCTTTTTTCTTCTCTAGTAACTCTTTACTTTTACATCCGAATTACTTTACCCTTTATCATAATTTCCTTTACCCAAACAAAATGAAACATCTCCCTCAAACCCCTTAAAATCTTACCATCCCCCTTGTACTCCGCAATCAATTTATTCGGACTTTTTATCCCATCCATACTTTTAGTTATCTAAGATTTTAAGTTAATTTAAACTAACATCCTTCAAAGCTGTCAAAAAAAGTAATAATCTTTTAAATCTTACCTTTCATTGATAAGAAAGTACAACTTCTACTTAGATTTACAATCCAACGCCTTTGACCTCAGCCATCTTATCCTACAAATCACACAAAATTAAAGAACCCTTCACAATCATGACATTTAACGGAATACTATGCATTAGCAAGACAAAATACTCCACTACCTTCCCCGAACAACAAGAAAATAAGGCATTTAAAAATAACCCATGTTGTCTTAATGAATACATATATAAAGTGTAACAAGCCCTGAAAAAAGACAATAATCCCACTCTAAATATAATTAATTTCCTCCATCTGACCACCCTAATAATTAAACTAATCTCTCCTATTAAGTTTAAAGTTGGAGGAGCAGCTATATTTCCCACAGCTAATAAAAACCACCATAAACCTATACTTGGTATAATATTTAACAAACCTTTTCTAATTATCAAACTTCGCCTCCCTAAACGCTCGTAAACTATATTTGCTAAACAAAATAAACCTGAGGAACATAAACCGTGACCTACCATTACTACTAAGGCCCCATTTAAACCCCATCCTCCCATAACAGCCAGCCCCCTTAACACTAAACCTATATGAGCCACAGAAGAGTAAGCAATTAAAGATTTTATATCCACTTGACGCAAACACATTAAACTAATAATAACACCCCCTAGAATCCCAAAGCTCACTCACACCCAACAAAATATTTTATTTACCTCCGAAAACACCCCCAAAATCTGAATTAAACCATAACCCCCTAACTTCAACAATACCCCAGCCAATACTATTGACCCTGCCACCGGAGCCTCCACATGAGCCTTAGGCAACCATAAATGAAATATAAACAGAGGTAATTTAACCATAAACGCCAACACAGAGCACAAATACCACAATAACCTAGTTCTCTGATAACCAATTATTCCTGATAGTAATAATCTTATATTTAATCTCCCCTCACTTTTATATAACCTCAATAAAGAAGCTAACAATGGCAAAGAAGCAAATAAAGTATAGAACAATATATAGATTCCAGCCTGAATTCGCTCAGGTTGATAGCCCCAACCCAAAATTAATACAAGTATGGGAACCAGTGACCTCTCAAATCTAATATAGAACATTAAATAATTTACTGATCTAAAAGTTAAGATTAAAACTACTAACAAAATCAAATTCACTGACAAAAATCCTACACAAAAATTATCCATTTTCTTTACTATAGTCCTCCTAAAAACTATTAATATTATAATCCAAACCCTTAATACAATCAAAATATATCTTAAATAATCAACCCTTATTATATAACCCAGACAAAAACAATAAAAATCATGGTTTATTATTAACAACCTCATAAAGCATATTACCAATAAACCAACCTGAATAAGACTTCAATTCCTTACAAACCCTATTAAAACAAAATTAAACACCAAAAACTTTAACATACTAAAATTCCAAATCCCCTAAAATAATCATTACCATGCGAGCGAACAATGGAGACCAGTAAAGATAAACCCAAAGCCCCTTCACACGCAACCATCACTAAAAAAAAATATTACAAACACACCCTCTAAACCAACCATGAATATGTAAACTCTCATAACCCCAAACACATTTAATATAATAAATTCCAACCTTAATAAAACATTCAACAAATGCTTATGATCCGAAATAAACGCTCAAAACCCGCAAAAAACTATAATTAACAACCTTAAACCCTCAATACCTAATACCATCATACACCCCTTCCTCCTCTTAAATTACTCTAATCTCTACTCTCCCAAAACTTATGACTTCACCTTTACGCAAATCCCATCCATTACTTAGACTCGTTAATTCCGCACTTGTAGATATACCAATTCCTGCTAACATTTCAATTTTTTGAAATTTCGGATCCCTCTTAGGGTTATGTTTACTAACCCAAATCGCAACCGGGCTATTTTTATCAATTCATTTTACCCCCCACATTGACCTAGCTTTTTCGAACGTAGCACACATCTGCCGTGATGTTAATTACGGATGATTGTTCCGCACCCTTCATGCAAGTAGAGCTTCCTTTTTCTTTATCTGTATATATTCCCATATCGGACGAGGTATCTATTATGGATCATTTGCTCTTTTCCACGCTTGGAGAATTGGTGTTCTAATTCTGATTTTAACAATAGCCACAGCCTTTCTAGGTTATGTGTTACCCTGAGGACAAATATCATTTTGAGGTGCCACCGTTATCACAAACTTATTTTCTGCCATTCCCTATATTGGGATAGATTTAGTCCAGTGAA
>NW_027196241.1:0-37500 GCF_038502225.1 Cherax quadricarinatus
CCAACATGGCGCTGCATAGCAACAGGCGCATCAACACTGTTTGCGTTGAGTTGACCCGTGGGGCTGTCACGGGAGCCACGATGGATTTGTTACTACCGGCGATTATCCGTGATACCTATGGTATCGCAAATGAAGAGATATGTGGTGTAGCACTTAATGGGACGACACGGATTTTCGTTAAAATGACGTCAGCAAATGTCTACGAAGCAGTGGTGGATAAGTATCAAGAGACCATTATAGCCGTCAATTCAGCTGTATCAGTACGTCTTCATGATGTATCAAGATACTACACATGGGTAAAAATCAAGAATGTGCCTTTTGAAGCGACTGATTTTGTTATAAAAGATGAACTACGTAATTATGGTACGGTTCATATGGCCTCTGCAGGTCGGTGGGCCGCTGGACCTTATGCTGGAAGTTTGGAGGGAACATATTCAGTCAAAATGACCTTACGCCACCCCATACCGTCCTATATTATGTTGCAAGCATTTCGAACTCAAGTATATGTGACATATGCGGGGCAACGTCGTACGTGTCGGCTGTGTGGGTCGTATGACCACATAGCGGCACAGTGTGGTAAGCGTCGTGGGAATCTCCAAATATCGCAACAGCAACAACCGGAAGAAGTCGAGGAAGTTGAGGGACGAGAACAGTCTTATGCTCACCCGTCTCGACAACGGACATCTTGGAGTGAAGAGGTAGAAAAAGCGCAGGAGAATGCTTTGGAGGATGCAAAACAGCGAGAAGAATCACCGTCACTGGACATAAATAAAGTATTGGAAGAGACTCTGCCCACTATGGGGGAAGAGGATGTAGCGGCGTCTTTAGTGAAGGCACTGGATGTTTTGTTAGACGAGTCGATCGTCAACCATGTGGAGGATCCAGGTGCAATTTTGGGATCGGTTGAACATCATGGTGAGGCGACGGATGGAAGCATTGAGTCTAGTGTGTCGCATGGTATGACGGTAAATGTAGCAGAAGTGGAGGTGCATCACGATAGTACTAAAGAAATCCCAATGCAGGTGGAGGGTAGGACGCGAAAGCGAACTGCGACCCCATCAGACTCAGACGACGTGCTTACTCCTGCCCAAAGGCCAGGAAAAAAGTCTTGGGCGGATGTACAGAGGACAGGGAACAGAGAATCCACGAAACAAGGGTTTATCAAGGTGGTTCCCAAAAAAGGGGGGAGGGATAGAGGTGGTGTAAAATGTATAAGTGAAAAGTCTATACCTAGAACGAAAGGAAAACCCCATTAATTGACTTTAAGGTTTTGACAATAAATATTAACGGTTTGAGATCTGAGCGGAAGCGAAAGTGGTTTAATGAATTTTTGGTGCGTCTAGATGTGGATGTGGTATTTATCCAAGAACACAATTACAGAATTGGATATGAGTTAGAAATGGATGGTTATGATGTGTATATGGAATATGCGACGAGGTTAAAAGGAGGCGTCGCCATTCTGGTAAAGGAAAATAGCCCGTTTGTAGTACGCCATAGTGAAAGGGGGGAGGGGAGAGTGATTAGGGTGGATGGTTTATGGGGTAGAGCACACATAAGTTTTGTATGTGTATATGGGCCGGCCGAGGGAGATGTACGACTTAAAACTCATTTTGTACAAGATGTATTAGTATATTATCTACGTAGTTTACCAAATGTAGCGATAATAGGGGGCGACTGGAATTGTGTAATACGACGAAAAGATGTGGAGCCTCGAGGAGCAGGTTGTTGCTTGGGATTCCTGGGAGATTTATTGACGAGTGTGGGTTTAATGGATGTGTGTGGGGGGGGTGGCATGGTGGAGCATACTTTTATTAGACGAGATTATGCGGCGAGATTGGATAGAATGTACGTGTCTAGTGCGGTTACAGTGCGGAGAGTGAATGTGATAAATGTGGTTTTTTCGGATCATAGAGGAGTTGTAATGGATGTAGATATTGAGGGTGTGCCTAGAAGGGGTCCATCTTTTTGGAAATTAAATGTAAAGTTATTGAAGAGGGAGGAAAGTCTTTTGTCTTTTGGGCATATGTGGGAACGCCTTGTGGTTGAAGCACCTAGAGATGTGGATTTGGTTAATTGGTGGGAAACGATAGCCAAAAAGCGAATTAAGGAATATTATATTAGTCAAGGAGTGAGATATAGTCAGTTACAATACGGTTTCCAACGATATTTAGAGGGGCAGTTGCGCGACTGCTATGTACAAGCGAATGCTAATTATCCTGTTATAGAAATTGAAAGAATTAAGGAGCAACTACGAAATTTACAAAACGAAAGGTTTGATGGGGAAAGGCTTAAGGGTGGAATCGAAGAGGTTTTGTGGGGAGATCGGCCGTCGGCGTGTGTGTTGAGGAATCAACACAGACGTCGCAAAGCAATGGAGTTAATGGGGTTGAATGTTCAGGTAGGTATGCAGGGGTATAGAGTGAATCAGGAGTTGACGACGACGGAGGGTATGAGTGGGTATATAGATGCATGGGTTAAATTGAAAACGCAAAGTGTTGGAATAAGTGAAATTGCATTGCAGTCAATCGGTAGGTTTGTGCAGTGTGAGCTGGAGGAGCATGATCGTTTGATGTTGGGAGGGCCGATAACGGAGTGTGAGACTTGGGAGGCTTTATCTGGGGCGCAATTGGGTAAGGCGCCAGGAATTGATGGGTTGCCCAGCGACTTTTATCTTCAAAATTGGAACGTTTTAAAGGGGTTTTTGGTACGTTTATTCAATATAATGAAGCGGGATGGGGTTTTAGGGGAACAACAAAGGTTGGCTGTGGTCGTCCTAGTTCCTAAAGGCGAGCCATTAACGGTTAAAGATTATCGTGCAATCTCGTTATTATGTGGTGACTATAAAATTTTTGGAAGGATCTTGGCTAACAGAATAAAAAAAGTCCTGGGCAGAGTGATTGACAAGGGACAATATGGGGTGCCGGGCAGGTCTATGTATGAAGGTCACGGTATGATTAGAAGTTTTATTGAAGAAAGAGTAAGATTAGGAAAGGGGGGGGTATTGGCTATAGATTGGGAGGCGGCATATGATAGTGTGGAACGGGATACGTTATGGAAGATCATGAGATGGCAGGGGTTTGGTGCGGAAATTATATCATGGGCCAAATTAATGTATCAGGAGGCAACCTTGCGTGTGCAGGTGAATGGGAGGTTGGGAGATCGAATTCAGATGGGAAGGGGTTTGCGTCAAGGTTGTCCCCTTTCACAAATTTTTTTTGCTTGTTTTCAAGATCCCTTTTATAGAGGGATAAGGGTTTTATTGGAAGCAAAGGGGATGGGTAATGTAAGGGATGGGGGAGCGGGCATTGTTGGATATGTCGACGATACGACGATTTTGGTGAGAGAAAACATGGATTTGATTCGGGTAGAAACGTTAGTGAAAGTTTTTGAAAAGGCTACTGGCATGACGATCAACATGGGGAAAACAAAGTATATGAATCTTGGAAAAGGGTCACGTGAGGACGGAATGGTTGCTGAAAGGTGGAAAAGGGTGGACCAAATAAAGATATGTGGGATCGTTTATGTAAATGATTTCAAGTTAGCACAGCAAATAAATTCCGTGCGTATCGTTGACAGTGTTCTGAAGCGCCTCAGTGGTTTAAGAGCTGCTAATTTAAGTTTGCAACAAAGGGTGATTACAACGAATGTGCTATTATATAGTAAACTATGGCATGTTACGGTAATATTTCCGATACTTCGTTGTGAGTTAAAAAGGCTACAAAAAAGTGTTTTTAGATTCATTTGGGGAACAGGGAGCGAATGGTTAAGTAGAGCGGTTGTCACACTCCCGGTTGGCCGTGGAGGGCTGGGTCTTATAGATGTCGAAAAGAGGATAATAAGTATGTATTTAAAACATAGTTATAAGCGGGAGGGAGGGGTGAAAGGAGACGGTCTTCATAGGATACATCAGGATATGCGACGGTGGTGGGGAGGTAGGGAGTTCATGATAGGTGAGGCAATGTTACGGGTATTTATAAACGTGAGGGATCCTTTACATATTAAATTGAGAAATCTTGATAGGGCAGATGGTAAGGCTTTGGTAGCGGCGGTAGAAGGAGTATATCCGATGTATGATTGGCGTAATATTTGGGGGCGTTTAAACAAATTGCGTTTAAAACCTAAAGTCAGAGAAGTTATGTATAGATTTTTACATGGAATATTGCCGTCAGGAATGGTTTTATTCTATAAGAGAATACGAGAGGATGGGGAATGCAAGGATTGTGGAGGATTGGCGACTATTTATCATACGGTGTATTTTTGCGATTGTATTGAACTTATAAGGGTTTGGATGGGTAAGGTTTTAAGGTTAGTGGGGGGAGGGGGGTTGCAGGTCTTGAGGGTTTTAAGTTTAGATATAACTGGGGTGAATAAAAGGGTTGAGAATGCGATTGGGTATATGATTACGGATTATATATACATGATGTGGGCTATGAGGGAGGCGGACGTGCGTGCAAGAATTAATGCGTTGGCAGCAACTTTTTATAGGACACAGTGTAGGAATAAAGGGGTGTATGGAGGGAGATGGGAGAGAGATTTTAGTGAGGGTTATCGAAATTTCACATTAAGGGATTTATGGGATTTGCAAAATGGGTAAGGGGACACAACGGGCTATTTTCCTAGACTTGGGTGTGAGCATGGAGTGCTGTTTATAAGGATGTATAATTGAGTTTTGATATCTATGGGCAATATGGTTATTGCCCCGAGGGTTTCAGGAACTAAAAGTTATTATTTAGAAATGTGTTGTACTACGATTGCATATTATCATTTATCATGCATAAATCATTTCAAGGACTTTATGATGAAAATTTTCAATGACTCAAATATGTTATAGGTGTCTTTAATGATTTTGATTCAAGTGTAATGTTTATAAAAAAAAAAAAAAAAAAAAAAAGTTTTTCCTAGCATAAGCTACTGGTTCTTATTTTGTTATATTTTATGCTGTGTTAGTGTGCTTTTCAGTAATATTATATTACATGTAACTACTTGCATCATTTTTTCTTAGTTCCGCTGAGATGTAAAATTTCACATCGTAGTTTTGTTTTGTTATATTGGATGTTTTTATTGTGACTTTTAGTATTATCCCGTTTCCTTCTTTGTATCCTAAATACCTATGTATGTTAAGATCTTGTGATAATCGCCTAAATTAATGTTTGAGTATCGTGGTGCTCTGTTAAGCACCTGAGATCTTAGATTTAGTCTCTCATACGTGTGTGTTGACAGGCAGAAACCTCACCTATGTGTGCTTGTGTATGTGTGTCATTGTGCGTGTTTTTTTTTTTTTATCTCTTCTTTTATTGTACAATCTTTATAATTTCCAGTGTTTGATGTTTTGTATAAGTAACCTTGTTAGAGATGTTCTTTAACAAATAAAACAATATCACTGTAATGTATAGTGTTGAGTGTGAGTGTATATTCACTGTAATATACGGTGTGTTGTGTGTGAGAGTGTATTACCACTGTGCAGTATGGTATCAATATTAGGTTTCGGGTTAAGTGAAATTCTAGTGCAGTAAGCTTTTGTCGTGTATCTTTTAATATATTTCTGCTATTTGTATCGCACTGTTTTAAATAAAATATAAAAAAAAGAAATCTTTAAACGTATAAATGAAAATTTCAGAAAGGATTTAATTTTAAATGGGTACTTTTTAATTGACTAGTTTTACATATTCGGCACCACATTATATATATACATACATATATATATATATATATATATATATATATATATATCTATATATATATATATCTATATATATATAGATATATATATATATATATATATATATATATATATATATATATATATATATATATATATATATATATATATATATATATATATATATTCATCACATGCTCGAACACTTTCATTCGTTTCTTTTTTCTTCAGTTAATGGTAATAGGATGCAAGCCATCAAATGTAATCTGTAATTGAATGTGGAGTGATCGGATCCCACCCAAGGGGTCCGGAATCGATTCCCAGATAAGGCGAGTCGTATTACACAAGTTGTTCATGTTCACTTGTATGTTACTCTGACATGGGGATTTTAGCACACCTGAGACAGGACTAGGATTTGAAACGAGTAGAGGAAGCGACCTCTTTGCATGTAATATCAACTATATAGTTGACTTTCTAATCGACCCATTTGTTTTCCTGAACCAGTTTTCCCAATAATCCTTACTCATACGTTTGGAATCTTCAATTTTTCTAATCCAAATTACTTTAGCTCTTCTAGACGATTGTTCTTTGAAGCTAGTAAATTGTTCTTGATCTAGAGAAATGGATCTATCCTCTCCTTCCTTGTATGAAGCCTAATTTTCTGCCATTTGCCCCGCGCTAAATAGCCCCTTTGGGTATAACACTCCTTCATGTATATTATTGCTCTAGCGTGTTCCAGCACATAAAAACCCTCCATTAATCACTCACACTTCTCTATGCCTATTTTATCAGGAAAAAAACAAGCTTACCTTAATGACAGCTAAAGTAAGTGTATGTCATTAAGTCTAACACACGTTGACCTATTGTGCTAGTGAGTCCATCATACACTGTCTAATTGTTCAGTGAAACAAGCGTATATTAGTGTGTCACGGATACCACTGAAGTAAGCTTTGAGGTAGTGTATCCAAAACACACGCTGACCCATTAAGTGTGCGTTAGTGAGCCAGTCATATGAGCTGACCCATCATCCGCTGAAGCAGGTCTGTGCTAGCGAGTCCAACACACATGTTAACCCAGAAAGTGGTGAGACGTAGCATGTCTTATACCAGTACACAAGTTGACCAGTGATCCCTGAAGCAACCGTAATTTAATAAGTCAAACATATAAGAGGGTGGGTGAACTAGCAACCATTGATGAAGGAGTGCGCTAGTGAACCCGGCTCAGCGATAACTGAAGCAAGCGTGATATACCTAGACCAACACACGCTGACCCAACGACCGCTGAATCAAGCGTGCATTTTAATGAGTGCAGCAAACACGCTATCAGGTCGTTCCTCATCAAGATTCATTGCTGTCCGGACCCAAATTGAATGCCTGTATCTGCAATAACACAGCTGACTTTCTCGCATGTTAACTTTTCTGGAGAGAGATATAATTGATTTTATATGTTTTAAAGCATATTAAAGACATCCAGTGAGTTTTGGGTGTATTATGGGGTATTAAAGATATCTAGAAATATTAAGATATGTTGTAGAGTGTTATTCACAGGGTGTTCGATGCGAAATCTAACAGGTTCTAAGTGAATTAAATAGCATTAACATCGTAAAGTAATACTGAGCAAACATTTGTTGCTTGCTGTCATAAAGACTTTCACCGGGAACTTGGTATTGTAAGGTATTCTGTCCAACAGTTAGTGACTGAGTTGATAACTTTAATTCTTCGTGTTTTCGAGTCCTTCTCTTACGAGAGGTGCCTTGATGCTGGGCAAACACTCGGATCAAACCTGAGTATCTTACGTTCCCCAGGACCTGAATTACCCTTACGAGTTTTGCTCTTCCCTTTAGACATAAAATCTACTGAAAATCTCAGGATTTGCATTTTAAACTATTGACATGTTGTTTTGTAAAGGCAACGACTAAGTCGATTATTATAATTTACCAGAAACGACAAAGCTATTTACATCCTTTGATTTTTTATCACATTGGTTTTCTCTCCCCCCCCCTTCCCCCAGGTTGGTTGATGAAGAGAAAGGAAACACATTCATTAATATTCATTTAATATCTGTTTTACCAGAAGATGTGGAGACATCCCATTTCAGATGATCCTCCCTCCTTCAGGACTCAACTCTTGCTATCCGGTTTCCCTGAATGTTTTCAGAAATGTTACTTTACTCACGGTCCAGTTACACGTTAAGTCATAAAACCAGTAGTCTACATTCACTCCGATCTAACGCACTCTCAATAGCCTGTTATATGTTGCTCAAACCTCCATCAGTGAAAACCTCCTTTACCCTCACTCTCTCCATTCATTCCTGGAACGACCATTTTTTCTGATTTCTTCCACCTCTGCTTTATATTCTCTTTTATTCATCCTATTTTTTCCATCCTTTCTAAATTTCCAGAACTCCTCATCAACCCCTCCTCAGCGCTCTGAATTATACGTTTGGTCGTGGAACACCGTCTTCTAATTTCTGTGCTCCGAATTTTCTGCAAAATATTCACCAACCCACTGCTCATACCATGACATCTCTAGTCCCTCCACCCTTATTGTAATATTTAAAACCTATGTCTTATACCTATATAAAAGTGTTTGTTTCTCTGTGCTCAGGTACATTATCTTATTTGCTTAGGAATAAAAACTTCTTGTTTTCCATATATGCCTCAACACTCCACCTACTATTTCCCCACTCACCTATTCTATGGCTCACCTTGTCTTTCAAAGACCCATTCACGAACATGTTCACTTCCAAATACATGAATACATTCAGTTCCTCCATGCTACCTTCTTCCAATCTGATATCCAATTTTTCTTTGACTAGATTTCTAGTTATTCCTGTCACCTATCTGTTTTCAATATTTTCTTTTAATTTTCTTCATTTACATATGCTCCTAAATTCATCCATCAACCTTCAAAATCTTCTAAAATTACAACACAGACTTTGTATCAGATGATTTATCTTTCAATCCCACACTTTTTCCCTGAATCCTAGTATTCGCTTCTAACACAACTCCTTCTACAAACATGCTAAACCACCATTGTGACATTACACAGCTGAGTCTGAGTCCTACTTTTTTTCTGGAAAATAGTTCCCTCTCTCTCCTGAGCCACACTATCTGCATAAAATTCTTGACTGGTTCTAACAACCTTCTCTTTATTCCATACATTTACAATATCTGTCACATTGCTTCCCAGTTTATCAAGTCAAGTGCCTCTTCTTCAGTAAATCCATAAATGCAACAAGTCGCTCCATACCTTATAAGAATTGTTCACTTACATCCTTCGCTGTAAACACTCTACCTACACATATTCTACCCTTACAAAACCCTCCTAGTTCCCCTGCAATTTTACTTTCTGTGTAACTCTTAACTCTTTCAAGAATATAGCAAATTTGTCATTCACTTTGCACGGAATACTCAGACTTATTTTCAATAATTCTAAAACTCTTTCTTGTCTACTATCCCATCATTTAAAGGAACGATTCATGGTGTCTGCCAGTCCTTAGGATGTATAGTTGGGGATGAAAGTTTCCTGACACACTCTGCAGGGGAGAATTGATATACGGCAACCCAGACATAGTAAACAGAGGAGTACAGACTATTTTCATGAATGAATTAATGTAACGGAGATGGTGACTGGTTGACAAAATTAATTTCCGGTATGTTCTGTGTCTCTATTTATTAGTAGTTTAATGTTCGTATATAAATTACGTGGCTTAGATACTGATGGGCGTTTTGTTGCATGATTTCATTTCCAAGTTTTTGATTAATCATTTCCGTTTACAAACCTTGTTGACCTTGTAGTTTCATAGACATAAATTTTTATAATCAGATTTAGAGGTGAAAGTGCTTTGCAGCCTTTTGAACATCCGTTTACCAGCGAATTCAGTTATTATTTTTTTAATTATTTAGTACTTAACTATCATAATATCACTGACGAGGTTTAATTTTCAGAGACATAGATCATTTAGGAAGAGGAAGACACTGAAATGCACGTACGTATTTAACATGGAATGTAAAGTTTAAACACAAAGGAAAACAGACTGGAATGATAATATTTTAGGAGTGATGTCAGGTCAAGGTGATTACCTGACTGTTGATGCAGATTATGACAGACAGCACCTGCCACTTCTATATTATGGTACTCAGCCAATCCAAAATTGCCCAATGCGAGTAAAATAACTGGAAGAGGGAGAGTGGTCTCTCACGTATAGACATCGTCGCCAACTAGGTGTGTTATGGGGCACAGTACAGACATGTTACAGGACACGGTACAGACATGTTACAGATCACGGCACAAACATGTTACAGGACACGGTACAGACATGTTACAGGACACGGTACAGACATGTTACAGATCACGGTACAGACATGTTACAGATCACGGCACAGAAATGTTACAGGACACGGTACAGACATGTTACAGGACACGGTACAGACATGTTACAGGACACGGTACAGACATGTTACAGGACACGGTACAGACATGTTACAGGACACGGTACATACATGGTTAACCATATGGAAAGAAAGTAACCTTCATGAATGATACAATTATGGTTGAATACAGTTTACCCGAATATACTGAACATATATTCCATACATTTAAAACTCAGTTGCTCCGCCTTTAGCTTAATTAAAGGAGCGATGCGTCGCGCTATGCTTTCTTTGAAAGAAGGACAGTGGGATTGCACATTGTCACCGTGGTTATATACCCATGTTAGTCTTTCTGTCAACTCTATTATGGTTGTGATGGACTCTGCTTTCATTTTACTTTTAACTATTGACCAAAAATTTTCTATTGGATTCATATCTAGTGAATTACCTGGCTAATCAAGAAGGGGGTAGATCAGCCAGCCACAGGGAGACTCAGAATACCCGCAAATATTAAGGCCTTCCCCCTTTCTACAACTTCATCCCAATAGGGTCCGAGACCCTTTGAGCATGGGGAAAGTGTGCTCTAAAGTTCCTCAAACAGCTGGGTGAAAAACTCATCATAGAAACCAAGGACCACAGGGTGGCCAGCTTCCTCTTTCAGAGACTCAGAGTTGCGATCCAGAGAGGAAATGCCTGCAACATTCTGGGCAAGTGGCCCACCGCCGGGGAGCTGAACGAAGTTTTCGAGATGTAGCTCTGTGTTGTCTATGCTGTTATACTCCCTATTGTATTTTTGTCATTGTATTTTGTCAGTGTATTTTGTCAATGTATTTTGTCTTTAAATAAAGTATATATAAAATATAGGGGGTAGTAGGAGAAAACAATTTTCAAACAGCTTCAGGGAGAACCTTGAGGAGTGCTCGAATTGTTTTAGGAGTGATAAAAAAAAAGAAAAATTGAAAAATTATGGTAAAAGATATTTTCTTGACAAAAAATAGTGCATAATTTTGGCAACATGTTGATGTAATTAGCTTGTTTCTATCATATTTCTAAGTATGTTTTTCCAAAAATGTAATTTTTTGGTTCTTACTTTCATCAAAAGAACATGATGGCAATTCGTGTTTTTTTTTACTCCAAAAATTTCGAGTTTTATGATTGTTTCATTCTAAATACACTACATTGCAATTTCTCTGAGAACTCCATTCAAATTCAGGGAATGATGATAATAGCTCAGTCACCTGTGTGTTGTCAACATGTGTTGAGGTGTCTAACATACTGAAATGTGGCGTGCCATGACCGTAGAGTTTTACAGAAAACGTAATACATATGTGTAACTCAGGAATAAGTTATTGACATTATTTTCCATTTTTGGCAAAAAGTATTTTTAGGGGTGTCATGATTTTTACACAGGTTATTGAGTAATGATGAATCTACTAGCATGTAAAGGGGATTTTGCGATATTTTTTACCGCTTTGCTTTTATTGATTTTTTTTCGTCACAAAAAAAAAAAAAATAAAAATTTTTTATTATGCAATCTATTGACATTTTCACTCAAACAGCGTTGGTGCCAAGATTATCTAGCTCTTATCTTTCATCTGATGTCAAGTAGAGCATTGTATGTCTTACCAATTTTGAAGAAAATGGAGAGTTTTATGCCATGTAGGATAATGCACTATTTATTTTTTCTATCTCTCTTTTAAGACAATAAGTCACTACAAACACAGTGTGTAGGCTTCAAACGCTGCTTAAATCACAGTAAATTTTTCATTGAACTTGGACCAAAAATATAATAGAAATTATTTCGCTATCACGCTCTGATGTTGAGCTTGAGCATGTAGGATAATGCACTATTTATTTTTTCTTCTCTCTGAAGTGTGTAGGCATTTTTCAGTTTAGCTTTCCCTCTTTTCTCTGATGATGAGGGTCCCCAGGACAGTTCAAGAGGTACCTCCCTATATATATATATATATATATATATATATATATATATATATATATATATATATATATATATATATATATATATATATATATATATATATATATATATATATATATATATATATATATATATATATATATATATATATATATATATATATATATATATATATATATATATATATATATATATATATATATATATATATATATATATATATATATATATATATATATATATATATATATATATATATATATATATATATATATATATATATATATATACATATATATATGTATATATATATATATATATATATATATATATAACAGAACATAAGAAAGAAGGAGCACTGCAACAGGCCTACTGACCCATGTGGAGCAGGTCTATGTCCCCCCCAGGATTAGCCCAATGGCCCACTCAGTCTGGTCACCTCCACTCAAGGAAGGTGCACGGCACCAGACCCAGCAGCACAAGCTAGTCAGGTCCAACTCACACCCACCCACACCCGCTCATGTATTTATCTAACCTATTTTTAAAACTACACAACGTTTTAGCCTCAATAACTGTACTCGGGAGTTTGTTCCACTCATCCACAACTCTATTACTAAACTAGTGCTTTCCTATGTCCTTCCTGAATCTGAACTTTTCCAATTTAAAGCCATTGCTGCGAGTCCTGTCTACGTTAGATATTTTTAGCACGCTATTTACATCCCCTTTATTAATACCTGTTTTCCATTTATACACCTTAATCATATTCCCTCTAATTCTATGCCTTTCTAGAGAGTGCAGATTCAAGGCCCTCAGTCTATCCTCATAGGGAAGATTTCTGATACATGGGATCGACTTTGTCATCCTCCTTTGTACGTTTTCCAGTGCATTTATATCCATTCTGTAATACGGTGACCAAAACCGTGCAGCATAATCTAAATGAGGCCTAACCAAAGATATATAGACTTGAAAAGCAACCTGAGCACTTCTATTATTTATACTTCTTGCTATGAAGCCAAGGATTCTGTTAGCTTTATTGCGAACACTAATGCACTGTTGCCTTGGGTTTAGACTACTAATAACCAGAACTTCTAAATCTTTTTCACAATCCGTAATATTAAGATCTACATTATTTAGTTTATTTGTGGCGTGGCTAGTTTCCTGTCCAACATTTAGAACTCTACATTTGTCTATATTAAACTGCATCTGCCACTTCTCCGACTACTGCTCTAATGTCCTCATTAGAATGAACTGGGCGGCCTATTTTGGTCCCATCAGCAAATTTACTTACGTCGCTATTTATTCCCTCATCTATGTCGTTCATGTAGATTGTAAACAGCAAAGGGCCCAACACTGACCCCTGTGGAACACCGCTTGTGACGTTCCCCCATTCTGATTTCTCCACATTTATGCAAACTCTCTGCTGCCTATTTGTCAACCATGCCTCAACCCATGAAAAAAATTCTCCTCCTATTCCGTGTGCCTTAGTTTCCTCAATAGTCTCTGATGTGTAACTCTATCGACAGCCTTACTGAAGTCCATATACACAATATCACATTCAATACCATGATCTACCTCCTCAAATACCTGGCCTATAGTTTGAAGCTAAGGACCTGTCACCTGCCTTGTAAATAGGTATTACATTTGCCATTTTCCATTTATCAGGCACTATGCCAGTTTGCAGCGATATGTTGAAAAGATTCCTTTAGCACCCTTGAGAACAGTTCATCAGGGCCTGGGGATTTGTTAGATTTTAATTTCTCTATTTGTCTGAGGACCATGTCACTAGTTACCGCAATCGTGCATAGTTTATTATCGTCCTGTTCTACATAATCTATTATTTCTGGAATTTCGCTAGTATCTCCCTGGGTAAAAACTGAGAGAAAGTAAGGATTGAAAATTTTACATATAAACTTATCACTGTCAGTGATCTGACCAGAGTTACTCTTAAGTGGGCCTATCTTGTCCCTAATCTTACTTCTGTATACCAGAAAGAACCCTTTTGGGTTAGTCTTTGAATCCCTTGCGACCTTAGCATCATAATCCCTTTTTGATCTTATTCCTTTTTTTTTTATTTCTCTCTTTAATTGAATATATTGATTTCTTAACTGCCCATCCCCTATTTTGATACTCCTATGTACGCCTCTCTTTTGACCAATGAAATGTTTTAATCTATTGTCCATCCATTTGGGATCATTTTTGTTTGATCTAGTTTCCCTAATCGGAACAAAAGTTGTCTGCGCAGTTAGAAATATGCTCTGAAAAACGTCATATTGGCAACCAAGATCACCTACATCACCCATAGCCATTACATCCTAATTTATCCCACCCAGGTAATTTTTCAGTCCCATGAAATCGACCAAGGCAAAGTCTGGGACAGAGATTTGGCTGCAGTTATCCGGCTAACTCCATGATATATTGAAACTAAGTGATTTGTGAACACTTCTCCCAAGTTCATTGTGAGGGAAAAGTACAACAGATAGGAGTTGCGAGCGAGTATGTGGTGACGATAGTTTGATAGTCCTGGACACATGAACCTTCCCCAGGTTCATGTGTCCAGGAGTCCATCTGTGTCCCCTCAGATATTCTCCCTTCCCCACTTCCTGTCCTATACTATCCTACCTTCCCCAGGTTCATGTGTCCAGGAGTCCATCTGTGTCCCCTCAGATATTCTCCCTTCCCCACTTCCTGTCCTATACTATCCTACCTTCCCCAGGTTCATGTGTCCAGGAGTCCATCTGTGTCCCCTCAGATATTCTCCCTTCCCCACTTCCTGTCCTATACTATCCTACCTTCCCCAGGTTCATGTGTCAAGGAGTCCATCTGTGTCCCCTCAGACATTCTCCCTTCCCCACTTCCTGTCCTATACTATCCTACCTTCCCCAGGTTCATGTGTCCAGGAGTCCATCTGTGTCCCCTCAGATATTCTCCCTTCCCCACTTCCTGTCCTATACTATCCTACCTTCCCCAGGTTCATGAGTCCAGGAGTCCATCTGTGTCCCCTCAGATATTCTCCCTTCCACACTTCCTGCCCTATTCTATCCTACCTTCCCCAGGTTCATGTGTCCAGGAGTCCATCTGTGTCCCCTCAGATATTCTCCCTTCCCCACTTCCTGTCCTATACTATCCTACCTTCCCCAGGTTCATGTGTCCAGGAGTCCATCTGTGTCCCCTCAGATATTCTCCCTTCCCCACTTCCTGTCCTATACTATCCTACCTTCCCCAGGTTCATGTGTCCAGGAGTCCATCTGTGTCCCCTCAGATATTCTCCCTTCCCCACTTCCTGTCCTATACTATCCTACCTTCCCCAGGTTCATGTGTCCAGGAGTCCATCTGTGTCCCCTCAGATATTCTCCCTTCCCCACTTCCTGTCCTATACTATCCTACCTTCCCCAGGTTCATGTGTCCAGGAGTCCATCTGTGTCCCCTCAGATATTCTCCCTTCCCCACTTCCTGTCCTATACTATCCTACCTTCCCCAGGTTCATGTGTCCAGGAGTCCATCTGTGTCCCCTCAGATATTCTCCCTTCCCCACTTCCTGTCCTATACTATCCTACCTTCCCCAGGTTCATGTGTCCAGGAGTCCATCTGTGTCCCCTCAGATATTCTCCCTTCCCCACTTCCTGTCCTATACTATCCTACCTTCCCCAGGTTCATGTGTCCAGGAGTCCATCTGTGTCCCCTCAGATATTCTCCCTTCCCCACTTCCTGTCCTATACTATCCTACCTTCCCCAGGTTCATGTGTCCAGGAGTCCATCTGTGTCCCCTCAGATATTCTCCCTTCCCCACTTCCTGTCCTATACTATCCTACCTTCCCCAGGTTCATGTGTCCAGGAGTCCATCTGTGTCCCCTCAGATATTCTCCCTTCCACACTTCCTGCCCTATTCTATCCTACCTTCCCCAGGTTCATGTGTCCAGGAGTCCATCTGTGTCCCCTCAGATATTCTCCCTTCCCCACTTCCTGTCCTATACTATCCTACCTTCCCCAGGTTCATGTGTCCAGGAGTCCATCTGTGTCCCCTCAGATATTCTCCCTTCCCCACTTCCTGTCCTATACTATCCTACCTTCCCCAGGTTCATGTGTCCAGGAGTCCATCTGTGTCCCCTCAGATATTCTCCCTTCCCCACTTCCTGTCCTATACTATCCTACCTTCCCCAGGTTCATGTGTCCAGGAGTCCATCTGTGTCCCCTCAGATATTCTCCCTTCCCCACTTCCTGTCCTACACTATCCTACCTTCCCCAGGTTCATGAGCCCAGGAATCTATCCGTGGGCCCCCGGATGTCTTCCCTTCCTCTGAAACCCTGGAAACTCTTTGTATTTTTGATGCCTAACCCAGTCCCACCTCCAAGATCAGCAGTCCCAACCCAGGTCCGTGGTTCCAAGTGTTCTTCCAAACACCCTTCACCACTTCCCCGATGTCAGCAAGTCCCACCTCAGGTCCGTGGTTCCAGGTTCACACCTTTCACCACCTCCCAGAGGTCAGCAGTCCCACCCTAGGTCCGTAGTTCCAAGTGTTCATCCATACACCCTTCACCACTTCCCTGAGGTCAGCAAGTCCCACCCCCAGGTCCGTGGATCCAGGTATTCACCCTTCACCACTTCCCTGAGGTCAGCAGTCCCACCCCAGGTCCGTGGTTCCAGGTATTCACCCTTCACCACTTCCCTGAGGTCAGCAAGTCCCACCCCAGGTCCGTGGATCCAGGTATTCACCCTTCACCACTTCCCTGAGGTCAGCAGTCCCACCCCAGGTCCGTGGTTCCAGGTATTCACCCTTCACCACTTCCCTGAGGTCAGCAAGTCCCACCCCAGGTCCGTGGATCCAGGTATTCACCCTTCACCACTTCCCTGAAGTCAGCAAGTCCCACCCCAGGTCCGTGGATCCAGGTATTCACCCTTCACCACTTCCCTGAGGTCAGCAAGTCCCACCCCAGGTCCGTGGATCCAGGTATTCACCCTTCACCACTTCCCTGAGGTCAGCAGTCCCACCCCAGGTCCGTGGTTCCAGGTATTCACCCTTCACCACTTCCCTGAGGTCAGCAAGTCCCACCCCAGGTCCGTGGATCCAGGTATTCACCCTTCACCACTTCCCTGAGGTCAGCAGTCCCACCCGAGGTCCGTGGATCCAGGTATTCACCCTTCACCACTTCCCTGAGGTCAGCAAGTCCCACCCCAGGTCCGTGGATCCAGGTATTCACCCTTCACCACTTCCCTGAGGTCAGCAGTTTTAACCAGCCTTGAAGTACTGTCCATATATGATATTACTACACAAGTGTATTAATATCAGTATACAGAGGAAGATGTTATTACAGAGGAGGACACGCAGATAATCTGCGCTCTGTAATAACATCCTCCTGGACAGACTCGAACGTCGACTACCTGAGACAAGAGAGATCTCTATCACAGTTCGTCCACCAAGAACTGGCCACTAGTGAAAATTTGGAACATATATTTATATTTAATATTGTACCTATGTTAATTATTAGCTTGTTCAATTATTTAGCTGTGTAAGTATATTTGTGAACGTTTTTATGTGTGTAGATTAGCGTCGGTGTGTGAACCTTTGTGTTACCTGCATGGTAACTGGGATTAATTGTTATCAGTTACCTTTTTCACCTAGTAGGTTCACAAACGCGCACACTTCTATACGCTCAGTTCTGCATTTCCGCATACACATCCTACACACTCACACATCATACGTACAGACGCACGAATAAAGCAACACACAAACACAAACACACACACAAATACACACAAACACACACGCACACACACACACACACACACACACACACACACACACACACACACACACACACACACACACACACACACACACACACACACACACAGGAGCTAAGACTCGACCCCTGCAACCACAAATAGGTGAGTACACACACACATTTACATGTACATCACGTGTACAAACACCGACCCTCCTTCAGCAGCCAGTGACGGGTCACCACACACCAACAGGAGACAGTGGCGAGTCACCACACACCAGCAGCCAGTGACGAATCACCACACACCAACAGGAGACAGTGGCGGGTCACCACACATCTTCAGCAGCCAGTGACGGGTCATAACACACCTTCACCAGAGAGTGACGGTTCACCACACACTTTCAGCAGACAGTGACGGGTATCACACACCTTCAGCAGACAGTGGCGGGTCACCACACACCTTCAGCAGACAGTGACGGGTCACCACACACCTTCAGCAGACAGTGACGGGTCACCACACACCTTCAGCAGACAGTGACGGGTCACCACACACCTTCAGCAGACAGTGACGGGTCACCACACACCTTCAGCAGACAGTGACGGGTCACCACACACCTTCAGCAGACAGTGACGGGTCACCACACATCTTCAGCAGACAGTTACGGGTCACCACACACCTTCAGCAGACAGTGACGGGTCACCATGTGGAAAAGACTTGTGTCAGGACGTAGTTCCTGGTGATTATGTTATCATTATTATCAACCTTTTGTGCTTCCCTGTGACTAGTTAATGATCCTGATCCCACTGAATGGTCTTCCCTGTGACTAGTTAATGATCCTGATCCCACTGAATGGTATTTCCTCTGACTAGTTAATGATCCTGATCCCAATGAATGGCATTCCCTCTGACTAGTTAATGATCCTGATCCCACTGAATGGTCTTCCCTTTGACTAGTTAATGATCCTGATCCCACTGAATGGTATTTCCTCTGACTAGTTAATGATCCTGGTCCCACTGAATGGTCTTCCCTGTGACTAGTTAATGATCCTGGTCCCACTGAATGGTCTTCCCTGTGACTAGTTAATGATCCTGGTCCCACTGAATGGTCTTCCCTGTCACTAGTTAATGATCCTGGTCCCACTGAATGGTCTTCCCTGTCACTAGTTAATGATCCTGGTCCCACTGAATGGTCTTCCCTGTCACTAGTTAATGATCCTGGTCCCACTGAATGGTCTTCCCTGTGACTAGTTAATGATCCTGGTCCCACTGAATGGTCTTCCCTGTGACTAGTTAATGAATGATGGTCTTCCCTGTGACTAGTTAATGATCCTGGTCCCACTGAATGGTCTTCCCTGTGACTAGTTAATGATCCTGGTCCCACTGAATGGTCTTCCCTGTCACTAGTTAATGATCCTGGTCCCACTGAATGGTCTTCCCTCTGACTAGTTAATGATCCTGGTCCCACTGAATGGTCTTCCCTGTCACTAGTTAATGATCCTGGTCCCACTGAATGGTCTTCCCTCTGACTAGTTAATGATCCTGGTCCCACTGAATGGTCTTCCCTGTCACTAGTTAATGATCCTGGTCCCACTGAATGGTCTTCCCTCTGACTAGTTAATGATCCTGGTAGAACCTAAAAGTCCTCACAAGTTTCAGTCTCACGTGTCCAAGTTATTTATGTATGTATAATTTTTAAATACATACATGTATTTAGGAACATTTGAGCATTTGTTTACATATGAATAAACATATATATACATTAGTGACTATCACCACCAAGAACAACATTAATGTTCACTGAGATGAATGAACACATACAAGAATAACATTAATGTTTACTGTGATGAATGAACGTGTATAAGATCATTCACTATAGTGAGGTGTTAGTCAGGTGTGGTCATGGATAGGTAAGGTGTTAGTCAGGTGTGGTCATGGATAGGTGAGGTGTTAGTCAGGTGTGGTCATGGATAGGTGAGGTGTTAGTCAGGTGTGGTCATGTATAGGTAAGGTGTTAGACAAGTGTGATTATGGATAGGTGAGGTCTTAGTCAGGTGTAGTCATGGATAGGTGAGGTGTTAGTCAGGTGTGGTCATGGATAGGTGAGGTGTTAGTCAGGTAAGAAGAAGAAGAAGAAGAAGAAAAGGAAGATCAAGAAAGGTAGTGAAAATAGAGGATACATGATGTAGCAGCAACACTGATACTTTGTAGACACCAACTGTCCTGTATTTCCCATTATATTTCCACTTAAAGTTTACCTCACACCATCACCATCACTTGTAGTTTACTTTAAAGCATCACTAAAAGTTCACACTTAAGGTACTCCTTCAGTTAACCTTTCACCTATTACGCATCTTAGGGAAACACCTTTGACCTGCAGTTGTCATTTACATTCCACCTGTTGTCACCTTTATATCTTAAGCAACAACTAACGAGGCAGCATTACAGGTCGTTCCTCAGACTGTCTTACAAGAAAACCTGTTATTTAAATGGATTACAGAAAGTGAATCTGACTTATTTTCTTCACCTGACTGAGTTCTTCCAGCTGACTTATTTCCTGAACCTGAACTATCCTTGTATGTTGCTCGGCTAGTCTTGTATTTCTCTGTACTGGTCACTAGTACTCTCCACGTTGGTGTTAGCGGGAAGAGAAGCATTGGTCACTTGTACTCTCCACGTTGGTGCTAGCAGAGAGATAAGCACTGGTCACTAGTACTCTCCACGTTGGTGTTAGTGGGAAGAGAAGCATTGGTCACTAGTACTCTCCACGTTAGTGCTAGCAGGGAGAGAAGCACTGGTCACTAGTACACTCCACGCTGGAGCTAGCAGGAAGAGAAGCACTGGTCACTAGTACTCTTCGCGTTAGTGCTAGCAGGGAGAGAAGCACTGGTCACTAGTACACTCCACGCTGGAGCTAGCAGGAAGAGAAGCACTGGTCACTAGTACTCTTCGCGTTAGTGCTAGCAGAGAGAGAAGCACTGGTCACTAGTACTCTCCACGTTGGTGCTAGGGGGAAGAGAAGCATTGGTCACTAGTACTCTCCACGCTGGAGCTAGCAGGAAGAGAAGCACTAGTCACTAGTACTCTCTGCGTTAGTGCTAGCAGGGAGAGAAGCACTGGTCACTAGTACACTCTATGTTGGTGCTAGCAAGGAGAGAAGCACTGGTCATTAGTACCCTCCACGTTGGTTCTAGCAGAGAGAGAAGCACTAGTCACTAGTACTCTACACATTAGTACCAGCAGAGAGAGAAGTACTGGTCACTAGTACCGTCATGGTGGGTGCCAACAGAACCGGAAGCCAGGCCTCTAATGAAGACCATTGCTTTGCCAACACTACCATTGAGCTATATAGTCAAACTCAATCTCTAAATATTACGACTCTGTGGTGCAGCGGTCAGCACGGCTGCCTCTAAAGCAGCAGACTCGGGTTCAACTCCCGGTGGAGTCTTGGATTTTTTTTTCTTATAGTGACTTAATTTTACAGTCTGAAGTGAAACCTTTAACACTATCCACATAGGTTATTATTATTATTATTATTATTATTATTATTATTATTATTATTATTATTATTATTATTATTATTATTATTATTATTATTATTATTATTATGTATTTTTTAACAATTTTCTTTTTCTGTTTATTGAACGTCTGCAGAATTATGTTGATGCACACATATCCTTACTTATATTTTGTCCTTTCCACCACTCGATCAATCAGCAGACAATGGACAAACACTAATATTTTATATAAATTAAACAATTTTTGCAATTTTCTGTAACACTGTGTCCAGCAGTTGTGAACTGTACCAAAAACAAAGACAGGGACAAAGGCTGTTCATTATTTTTGTTTTGTTTTCACTTATTGTTTAAATTTGTGTCCAGTAGAGTAGAATGAACTGATTACGAACACCGCGATAATTGCTATAATTGCCCGTGATTACTATAATTACCGTGATAAACCGGAAGAGTAGCCTTCAGTTGTCAGGGTAGCTTGTCCATAGCTTCAACTAAAATGTTTCTGATAAATATAATTAGCAAATTGTAATTTATGCCACACAGTAGCATTGTGAGCCTTGTGTACTGGAAAGTAGGAGCGTGAGTCTTGTGAATGGAAAGTAGGAGCGTGAGTCTTGTGAATGGAAAGTAGGAGCGTGAGTCTTGTGAATGGAAAGTAGGAGCGTGAGTCTACAACAACACGGACTCTCGGGTAAGGACCCACGAGGAGCGAGGGGCAAGTGGGGACAGGGCGAAGAATAGACAGTGAGAGGAATGTCTTGAGTCGATGAGAGAAGAGTCAGGACTAGACCCAGCTGCTAAGCCTGGAAAACACTGACGAAGACGACTCAGAAGGCACTGGAACTCTGCAGAGGCTGACTGCATCTTGCTTGATGGAAGAAACTGAGACTTGCTGATGACAGGTGGCTGCAGGCGACAAAGAATGAGCTTATCGTTGATTGGTCAGTTCATGGAGTTAGGCGGTTACTTCGAGTTGTGACGTTGTTTTACAATTTCTAGCTTGCTGATATCAGATCCATTTACAAAACGGTTAAATCGTTGGAGCGGGAGGATCATGAGACGTGTTAGCAAGTGTTGATTGCAGGGATGCTGAGAGCGTTCCTGAATGAACTCTAGGAGATTATGAAGTGTAATTATAACAGCACCAGGATCGATGGTAAACTTGACAGTCTTGTTGGTAAGATGAGTATACAGTTCAAATAACAGCATATCATGACCGTAGTGAGTTGTGGTGTAGAAGGTGATTCCTTTCCATGGACAATGAGAATCACCATCAGGAACTGTGTCATGTCGAGGGTGATAAGATGATATTGTTGGCACTGGTTTTACTCTCTTGGCAGGCGGTGATGAAGGTGGAGGTGAAGACTCAATGTCGGCTTCAGTAGATGAGAAGGAAGATGTTGCTGGTGGCAAGGTCTCTGATTGGTGGGTTTCCATGGTGAGTGATGGTGGTAGAGGCTTCTCATTGGTTGTTGTTGAAGTGACGTCACTAGTTGGTAGAGATGGAGGAGTTACTGAAGAAGCAGAGGTGGCGACTAAGTCTTTCGTGAATTTGAGAATATCAGCCGAAGGTGGAGAAGCTGGAAATACAAACGATGGCATGTTGTTCAAGGCAAATAGCTCGTTGATGGTGGTGTTGAAGGAGCCAGGTACTGCCATGTTCTGCATATGAGCATATAGCAGACAGCAGTGGATCTTTGTTAGGTCACATGCTGGAGGAGTGACGGTGGTGGTGGAGGCGGGTTGAGTGGAAGCTTGAAGGAGTTTTGTAGTATCTGCCTGCAACTTTGCAATTGCGGCATAGGTTGGTGACTTGGAAGATGATTTTTTCTGTGCTGCATCTTGAGTTTTCTTCATAATGTACTTTCTAGTAAGACATTTTATTGCAAGAGTGTGGTGATCTTTATTTTTGCTATTTAAACAAGTTGGTAGAGATGGAGCAGAGGCAGTACAGGAACTGAAAGTGTGGCCCTCACTACCACATGTTGTGCAGAACTTCTTGTCTTTAACTGGACAGGCCTTGTGTTGTGCAGATAAGAATAACAGTTCCAGCAATGTTGGATGTAGTGAAATCTTTCAGCTTCGATGTAGGTGGGACTGATGAAGTAGTAGTACACAGCAAGACCGTCACTCAGAGCAGTGGCTGCCATGTTCACATCCGTGAAGGTGACCTTGAGCATGGTCGAAGCATTTGGGATTTTTGTGATGCTGTCAACGGTGGTACATGTATTTTGAGTTTCAATATATGACTTGAGTTCAGCAGTTGGTAGCGACGTAGAATCTTGTCTAGTTTTTTCAGGAATACTGATCTCCTTGCTCTGAGAGCAGGAGAGGACATAACAGTAAATCCTCGAGCAGTAAGAGTAGTGGTGGCTTCAGTAGTGAGTAGCTTCTCGGCTTCAGCATCATCATGACACACGACAATGAAGGCTTCCTTTAGTGTCAGAATAGCGTTGATTTTCACTTGCAACCCACCCTGAACGGAGGTTGCAAGAGCAAGCTTCGATGATTCATCAACAGTACCACTGTTGGGCTTGATCTTGACACGATCTGCATTGCTCATCGTGGTGCAAGTCAAGGCTGAAGACGATAGTAAATGTTCCCCTTCCCAACGGGGATCGTAGGGAGACTGAATAAGTAAGGAGAGCTGCTATGACCTGCCGAGGCCAGAGTCAAGAGCAGAATGTGAGTCTTGTCTACGAAAAGTAGGATCGTGAGTCTTGTGTACAGGAAAGTAGCAGCGTCAGTTTTTTGTACAGGAAAGTAACAGTGTCAGTCTTTTGTACAGGAAAGTAACAGTGTCAGTCTTGTGTACAGGAAAGTAACAGCGTCAGTCTTGCGTACAGGAAAGTAACAGTGTCAGTCTTTTGTACAGGAAAGTAGCAGAGTCAGTCTTGTGTACAGGAAAGTAGCAGCGTCAGTCTTGTGTACGGGAAAGTAGCAGCGTCAGTCTTGTGTACAGGAAAGTAGCAGCGTCAGTCTTGTGTACAGGAAAGTAGCAGCGTCAGTCTTGTGTACAGGAAAGTAACAGTGTCAGTCTTGTGTACGGGAAAGTAACAGTGTGAGTCTTGTGTACAGGAAAGTAACAGTGTGAGTCTTGTGTACAGGAAAGTAACAGTGTGAGTCTTGTGTACAGGAAAGTAGCAGCGTCAGTCTTGTGTACAGGACATTAGCAGCGTCAGTCTTGTGTACAGGAAAGTAACAGTGTCAGTCTTGTGTACAGGAAAGTAACAGTGTCAGTCTTGTGTACAGGAAAGTAACAGTGTCAGTCTTGTGTACAGGAAAGTAACAGTGTGAGTCTTGTGTACAGGAAAGTAGCAGCGTCAGTCTTGTGTACAGGAAAGTAGTCTTGTGTACAGGAAAGTCAGTCTTGTGTACAGTAGCAGCGTCAGTCTTGTGTACTGGAAAGTAGCAGCGTCAGTCTTGTGTACAGGAAAGTAGCAGCGTCAGTCTTGTGTACGGGAAAGTACCAGTGTGAGTCTTGTGAAAGTAACAGTCTTGTGTACAGGAAAGTAACAGTGTCAGTCTTGTGTACAGGAAAGTAACAGTGTCAGTCTTGTGTACAGGAAAGTAACAGTGTGAGTCTTGTGTACAGGAAAGTAGCAGCGTCAGTCTTGTGTACAGGAAAGTAACAGTGTGAGTCTTGTGTACAGGAAAGTAGCAGCGTCAGTCTTGTGTACAGGAAAGTAACAGTCTTGTGTACAGGAAAGTAGCAGCGTCAGTCTTGTGTACAGGAAAGTAACAGTGTGAGTCTTGTGTACAGGAAAGTAGCATCGTCAGTCTTGTGTACAGGAAAGTAACAGTGTGAGTCTTGTGTACAGGAAAGTAACAGTGTGAGTCTTGTGTACAGGAAAGTAGCAGCGTCAGTCTTGTGTACAGGAAAGTAACAGTGTGAGTCTTGTGTACAGGAAAGTAGCAGCGTCAGTCTTGTGTACAGGAAAGTAACAGTGTGAGTCTTGTGTACAGGAAAGTAGCAGCGTCAGTCTTGTGTACAGGAAAGTAGCAGCGTCAGTCTTGTGTACAGGAAAGTAACAGCGTCAGTCTTGTGTACAGGAAAGTAACAGCGTCAGTCTTATGTACAGGAAAGTAACAGCGTCAGTCTTGTGTACGTGAAGACAGAAATGTAATTAAGGTTGTGATACATTGCTGTGGTAGATACATTGTTGTGGTAGATACATTGTTGTGGTAGATACATTGTTGTGGTAGATACATTGTTGTGGTAGATACATTGTTGTGGTAGATACATTGTTGTGGTAGATACATTGTTGTGGTAGATACATTGTTGTGGTAGATACATTGTTGTGGTAGATACATTGTTGTGGTAGATACATTGTTGTGGTAGATACTTGTGGTAGATACATTGTTGTGGTAGATACATTGTTGTGGTAGATACATTGTTGTTAGATACATTGTTGTAGATACATTGTTGTGGTAGATACATTGTTGTGGTAGATACATTGTTGTGGTAGATACATTGTTGTGGTAGATACATTGTTGTGGTAGATACATTGTTGTGGTAGATACATTGTTGTGGTAGATACATTGTTGTGGTAGATACATTGTTGTGGTAGATACATTGTTGTGGTAGATACATTGTTGTGGTAGATACATTGTTGTGGTAGATACATTGTTGTGGTAGATACATTGCTGTGGTAGATACATTGTTGTGGTAGATACATTGTTGTGGTCTTTGAAAGTGAGATTCTCTGACACTCCCAAGTCCTTCACATTAGTTTATCGCTCTATTGTGTGGTTACAATTGGTTTCATACTCCAATTCAGTTTTATTTTCTCAAGTTTTCCAATACGAAATAATTGAAATTTGTCCTCATTGAACTTCATTTTGTTTTTTATGGACAATTTGAAATCTCTGTTAATGTCCGCTTGAAATTTACAGTGTCCTCAATGGATGACACTGTCTTGCAAATTTTGGTCGTCTTCAGCAAAAGAAGACACGGCTTACATCTCTGTAGAACAGAGCTTTTCGCTGTAGCTACCTCGATTTTACTGTTTACTATTATATTACTCTTTGTACTATATTGGTTAGAAAGTTATAGATCCCTCTACCTACCTTTTCTGTTATATCTTTATCACGCATTTTGTGTGCTATTACTCCATGATCGTACTTTTCGAAGGCTTTCACAAAGTCTGTTTATACTTCTAGCCTTCTGCATTCTGTTTGGCCTCCACTGCATCCACGATCATGCCATAATGGTCCAGTAGTTGAGAGGTAGGAGCGACCTGCTTTAAACCCATCTTGCCCTGGGCTTAGCAATTGTTGGAGGTACAAGTGGTTGGGGATCTTGCTTCTTAGAACCCTTCCAAAGATTTTTTTATGATATGGGACGCTAGTGTTATCGGTCTGTAGTTTTTGCAATTGCTTTACTGCCACCTCTGTGGAGTGGGACTATATCCGTTGTTTTTAGTGACTGTTGAATGACCCCCCGTGTCTAGGCTCATAAACTCTGCAAACTCTCATGCTAAGCGGACTGTCTCTTCTCCCAAACTCAGTTTTCCCATGAAATCTAGTGTTCTTTTCCATCTCCATTTCCAGTCTACAAAATCTTAACACTCTCCGTCCACTAGATATAAATCTTGCTTTTCGTCAAGCTAAACATCAGTGACATAGGAGCAATAATCTGCTCCTTATGTCACTGATGTTTCTGAGTCGTCTCCATTTTATGCCTCTCTTGTCATTTTCAATACTTTGACGAAACCGGCCGCTCCCTGTCTGAAGGAATTGAAAAGCATAAAAGACATATTCGCCCCATAGACGCCCCATTAATTGTTCTTCTGCTTAAACTACCTACGCTTTTTCTAGCTTTCAAAGACTCTGTCTTGTCGAATCAGCCATCATATATAACTTTCCCAGCATGAACTCTTAGTCCTGGAACACCTTTTGTAGATTCCTGGCATTTTTTGAGTACTTTGCCAAATGTTGTAATATTCAGAACACTCGTGATATGACCTGATTTGTCTCTTCCAGTTCTTTCCTCTTTACCTTTTGTGATCTGTGATGTACATAAGTTATCATATACTATACCAGGAATTGTCTGAGACACTATGGTGATAATGTCTAAGTGAATTTCCGTCTAACCATAGTGAAGTTCACATTATTTAAATAAATAACCTCCTTTACTTCATAACTGCTAAATTATTTTTCAGTTGGTAAAACTTGTTTAAAAGTTACATTGATTATCATAAAACAAATTAAAATGTTATAGAAAAAGCAGTGATGATAAAGGTTCCAGAAATATTGTTGTACTGAGTATTTAAGATTTGTTATGAACTTCAGGAAAGGGATGAGTAAAATTTTTGCAATTAACAATAGTTAAAGGAAAATAATTATTAATAAGTAATTACAAATATGTAATTAACCTTTACACACACTATAGGGAAAAATAAGAATGAATTAGGAAGGTAGAATCCAGACTGTGAGATCCAGCACTGGGACGCTGATGGTCACCAGGTCAAATATTATCTTTCTTTATATTTTCCTGCTTTTTCCTCTTATTCACGTGAGATCATTTTATTACACCTCCATTTGATGTCTTTGTAACAATGTGATGAATGAAATGAAATTAATAGTCATTAATTTATAAACAATAACCATATTCATGTTTATTATATTGTTTTATTAATTTTATTAAATTTTCCATTTTTTATTATTATCGTGTAAATGTGGGATGTTTTGTGGCAAGTGTTGTTCAGTCTTTGATATGTTCACTTAGAACAGCTTTTATGTGGCATTATTTCCGTGAAGAATATATGTTGTTTATAAACTTTGTACAGCACTAAATGTTCTTTATTAATATCTGTCAGGTGTTGATGGAGAGAAAAGTTTGTCAAGTTACAACGGTCAACACCAGATATTTTCCTTGTTGATTCACTCACAAAATGTTTTAAAAACAGTCTAGACTTAACCTATGAAGTCGCAAGACTTAAGATTTCAAATGAAAATTTTCAGATAATTTGAGTGAAATTTAAATCACACGCTATGATTACATTTTTGTCACAAAGTTTCTGTTAGTTACTTTCAAAGTTTGTTATTGTGCAAAGTGCATCTTACAGCTAATTTTCCTGCTCATGAAATAGCAAACAATTTTCGATGCAGTAGATTAAGATATTTTCTGACATGTAACACTTCTCTAGCTACTTTCTGTTTCATTATTCTGAGGGATGTTCACATTAATCTTCTAAACATCTTACAGAATTTTTCCTAAATTTTCGATTTAAACTTGAATTCATTTATTGCATTAATAATTTTTGCTAACTTTCAGTAAGTTGAGAAAGTGTTTACATCAAGCTGTTACTGAAACTTTTTAAATACATTGTTAAAGTATAAGAGTTTTGTCGTCAGCAAATATCATGACTTTTATTACCGTTGAGAATATGAAACATGTATAAAAATAATGACCAATAACATACTATTTCAGAAAATGTATAATTCAGAAATGTAAAGTTGTCTTGCTGCTGTCTAATATAAATCCCTTAACATCGACACCATGCCTAACCCTTCTAGGGTAGGGTAGGTGCCTGAGCCCGAGCCTTTAGCTCATAAGACTGTCATTCCCATTAGCCCCCTTGGGGCGGGGATGGCAGACCAGAGAGGCCTAGCTTGTGGCTAGGCCTGGGGACAGTTGGTCCCAAAGATGAGGAGGTGCTTGTGCCTCCTCCCATGGGAGACTTAGGTCTCAGACACTCCCTAAAGAGGGAGCCAAGGCCGGGCCACCACTTGGACAAGGCCCGGGCCGGGAGAATACCGGCTAATCTTTAACTAACTAATTTAACTAAATCCCTTAAGGCAGTTTAATTTACATGAAAGAGCACTACATCACCATACATCACCATACATCAATGGTGCTGCAACATAAAAGAATGGTGAAGTAATAGGTAAGAACAGGAGCAATAACACAGAGAAGCAGTAAGACACAAGTACAGCAACACATAACACTGTCTACAACACACAACACTGTCTACAACACACAACACTGTCTACAACACACAACACTGCAGTAATATTCTGGAACAGTAGTGTAACATACTAGTAAATAACATTGCAGCGTAAGAGTCATGAACAAGAAGGTCTACAAGCTGTGTGTGTGTGTGTGTGTGTGTGTGTTAGTTAGTTACCATTTTGTCCTAGGCACATGTCGATTAGACACTAGGCCTGTTGTATATGAGTACGTGTGTGTGTGTGTGTGTGTGTGTGTGTGTGTGTGTGTGTGTGTGTGTGTGTGTGTGTGTGTGTGTGTGTGTGTGTGTGTGTGTGTGTGTGTGTGTGTGCTCATGTGCGCAGTTTTACGAGTGTATGAATGATGGTGAACCAACAAGCTTCGTTTACGTAAATGCGCAAATGAGTGTAAAAACAAGTGTATGTGTAAGTTAAGTAAGTTTACTTAGGTACAAGTACATGTAAAAACACTTACACAATCTATCATACATATTAACGAATATGTAAATTACCCAGGATAACCCAAAAAGTCAGATAAAGTGACTTATTAACATTGTGAGCGGCGCTTGTAACTGATCGTTTTCCAAATACATAAGACAAATAACAAAATAAAAACACGAAGTTTAATACTTATTACAGTTATTACAACAAAACATTCACAAATGCACTTAAGCTGCTTATTAAGCACAAAAAGAAACTTATATTTAATGTTGATGAATTGTGTAATATAAATAGAACTCCCAAATTTTCACTGAGTGGCCAGGCCTTGGTGGGCGAACTGGACGGTAGCTTGGCTGCGTCTGGCTGACCTACGTTCTAGACTGTCTTGGTGGTGTAACTACAGGACGCAGTTTCCTGTGTGTTCCCTCCTGTAATTCCACCCACCTGGACAGTCTCTACCGTAGACCAGCTAAACAAGGCCTCGTTCTCATCTGGCTAGATCACGGAGGCTGGCTGAGCTGACATAACCTGGGGAAGGCTGAGACTGGAAGATATCCTAAGGGAAGTGAGGAAGGGGAGACATCCGGGGGCCCACGGATGGATTCCTGGACACATGGACCTGGGAAAGGCGAGGATACCTTGGGGAAGTGGGGAAGGGAGAATATCTGAAGGCGGACAGATGGACTCCTGGACACGCGGACCCTGGGGGGGGTGGGAGTGCAAGGTTGGGGTGTGGGGGAAGTGGGGAAGGGGGAGCACCTGGCCTTCGCACAGGTGAACTCCTGGAACCACGGACCCGGGGGGGGTGTGTGCAAGGTTGGGGTGTGGGGGAAGTGGGGAAGGGGGAGCACCTGGCCTTCGCACAGGTGAACTCCTGGAACCACGGACCCGGGGGGGGGTAGTGGGGAAGGGGGAGCACCTGGCCTTCGCACAGGTGAACTCCTGGAACCACGGACCCGGGGCGGGGTGCAAGGTTGGGATGTGGGGGAAGTGGGGAAGGGGGAGCACCTGGCCTTCGCACAGGTGAACTCCTGGAACCACGGACCCGGGGGGGGGTGCAAGGTTGGGGTGTGGGGGAAGTGGGGAAGGGGGAGCACCTGGCCTTCGCACAGGTGAACTCCTGGAACCACGGACCCGGGGGGGGGGTGCAAGGTTGGGGTGTGGTGGAAGTGGGGAAGGGGGAGCACCTGGCCTTCGCACAGGTGAACTCCTGGAACCACGGACCCGGGGGGGGGGTGCAAGGTTGGGGTGTGAGGGAAGTGGGGAAGGGGGAGCACCTGGCCTTCGCACAGGTGAACTCCTGGAACCACGGACCCGTGGGGGGGTTGCAAGGTTGGGGTGTGGGGGAAGTGGGGAAGGGGGAGCACCTGGCCTTCGCACAGGTGAACTCCTGGAACCACGGACCCGGGGGGGGGGTGTGCAAGGTTGGGGTGTGGGGGAAGTGGGGAAGGGGGAGCACCTGGCCTTCGCACAGGTGAACTCCTGGAACCACGGACCCGGGGGGGGGGGTGTGCAAGGTTGGGGTGTGGGGGTAGTGGGGAAGGGGGAGCACCTGGCGTCACACAGGTGGACTCCTGGAACCACGGACCCGGAGGGGGGGGGTTGTGCAAGGTTGGGGTGTGTGGGAAGTGGGGAAGGGGGAGCACCTGGCCTTCGCACAGGTGGACTCCTGGAACCACGGACCCAAGGTCGGGGGGGGGGAGTGCAAGGTTGGGGTGTGGGGGAAGTGGGGAAGGGGGAGCACCTGGCCTTCGCACAGGTGAACTCCTGGAACCACGGACCCGGGGGGGGGAGTGCAAGGTAGGGGTGTGGGGGAAGTGGGGAAGGGGGAGCACCTGGCCTTCGCACAGGTGAACTCCTGGAACCACGGACCCGGGGGGGGGGGGGGTGCATGGTTGGGGTGTGGGGGATGTGGGGAAGGGGGAGCACCTGGCCTTCGCACAGGTGAACTCCTGGAACCACGGACCCGGGGGGGGGTGTGCAAGGTTGGGGTGTGGGGGTAGTGGGGAAGGGGGAGCACCTGGCCTTCGCACAGGTGAACTCCTGGAACCACGGACCCGGGGGGGGGGGGGGGGGTGCAAGGTTGGGGTGTGGGGGAAGTGGGGAAGGGGGAGCACCTGGCCTTCGCACAGGTGAACTCCTGGAACCACGGACCCAAGGTTGGGGTGTGGGGGAAGTGGGGAAGGGGGGGGGGGGTGCAAGGTTGGGGTGTGGGGGAAGTGGGGAAGGGGGAGCACCTGGCCTTCACACAGGTGGACTCCTGGAACCACGGACCCGGGGGGGGGGGAGTGCAAGGTTGGGGTGTGGGGGAAGTGGGGAAGGGGGAGCACCTGGCCTTCGCACAGGTGGACTCCTGGAACCACGGACCCAAGGTTGGGGTGTGGGGGAAGTGGGGGGGGGTAGTGCAAGGTTGGGGTGTGGGGGAAGTGGGGAAGGGGGAGCACCTGGCCTTCGCACAGGTGAACTCCTGGAACCACGGACCCGGGGGGTTGGTGCAAGGTTGGGGTGTGAGGGTAGTGGGGAAGGGGGAGCACCTGGCCTTCACACAGGTGGACTCCGAAAAAGGACACTCACTGGTTGTCGAGGCAGACCCTGGGGAAGTGGGGAAGGGAGGATGCCTGAGGGGACACAGGCGGACTCCTGGACACGCGGACCTGGGAGAGACGAAAAAGGACACTCACTGGTTGTCGAGGCAGACCCTGGGGAAGTGGGGAAGGGAGGATGCCTGAGGGGACACAGGCGGACTCCTGGACACGCGGACCTGGGAGAGACGAAAAAGGACACTCACCGGCCGTCGAGGCAGACCCTGGGGAAGTGGGGAAGGGAGGATGCCTGAGGGGACACAGGCGGACTCCTGGACACGCGGACCTGGGAGAGACGAAAAAGGACACTCACCGGCCGTCGAGGCAGACCCTGGGGAAGTGGGGAAGGGAGGATGCCTGAGGGGACACAGGCGGACTCCTGGACACGCGGACCTGGGAGAGACGAAAAAGGACACTCACCGGCCGTCGAGGCAGACCCTGGGGAAGTGGGGAAGGGAGGATGCCTGAGGGGACACAGGCGGACTCCTGGACACGCGGACCTGGGAGAGACGAAAAAGGACACTCACCGGCCGTCGAGGCAGACCCTGGGGAAGTGGGGAAGGGAGGATGCCTGAGGGGACACAGGCGGACTCCTGGACACGCGGACCTGGGAGAGACGAAAAAGGACACTCACCGGCCGTCGAGGCAGACCCTGGGGAAGTGGGGAAGGGAGGATGCCTGAGGGGACACAGGCGGACTCCTGGACACGCGGACCTGGGAGAGACGAAAAAGGACACTCACCGGCCGTCGAGGCAGACCCTGGGGAAGTGGGGAAGGGAGGATGCCTGAGGGGACACAGGCGGACTCCTGGACACGCGGACCTGGGAGAGACGAAAAAGGACACTCACCGGCCGTCGAGGCAGACCCTGGGGAAGTGGGGAAGGGAGGATGCCTGAGGGGACACAGGCGGACTCCTGGACACGCGGACCTGGGAGAGACGAAAAAGGACACTCACCGGCCGTCGAGGCAGACCCTGGGGAAGTGGGGAAGGGAGAATGCCTGAGGGGACACAGGCGGACTCCTGGACACGCGGACCTGGGAGAGACGAAAAAGGACACTCACCGGCCGTCGAGGCAGACCCTGGGGAAGTGGGGAAGGGAGAATGCCTGAGGGGACACAGGCGGACTCCTGGACACGCGGACCTGGGAGAGACGAAAAAGGACACTCACCGGCCGTCGAGGCAGACCCTGGGGAAGTGGGGAAGGGAGAATGCCTGAGGGGACACAGGCGGACTCCTGGACACGCGGACCTGGGAGAGACGAAAAAGGACACTCACCGGCCGTCGAGGCAGACCCTGGGGAAGTGGGGAAGGGAGAATGCCTGAGGGGACACAGGCGGACTCCTGGACACGCGGACCTGGGAGAGACGAAAAAGGATACTCACCGGCCGTCGAGGCAGACCCTGGGGAAGTGGGGAAGGGAGAATGCCTGAGGGGACACAGGCGGACTCCTGGACACGCGGACCTGGGAAAGACGAAAAAGGATACTCACCGGCCGTCGAGGCAGACCCTGGGGAAGTGGGGAAGGGAGAATGCCTGAGGGGACACAGGCGGACTCCTGGACACGCGGACCTGGGAAAGACGAAAAAGGATACTCACCGGCCGTCGAGGCAGACCCTGGGGAAGTGGGGAAGGGAGAATGCCTGAGGGGACACAGGCGGACTCCTGGACACGCGGACCTGGGAAAGACGAAAAAGGATACTCACCGGCCGTCGAGGCAGACCCTGGGGAAGTGGGGAAGGGAGAATGCCTGAGGGGACACAGGCGGACTCCTGGACACGCGGACCTGGGAAAGACGAAAAAGGATACTCACCGGCCGTCGAGGCAGACCCTGGGGAAGTGGGGAAGGGAGAATGCCTGAGGGGACACAGGCGGACTCCTGGACACGCGGACCTGGGAAAGACGAAAAAGGATACTCACCGGCCGTCGAGGCAGACCCTGGGGAAGTGGGGAAGGGAGAATGCCTGAGGGGACACAGGCGGACTCCTGGACACGCGGACCTGGGAAAGACGAAAAAGGATACTCACCGGCCGTCGAGGCAGACCCTGGGGAAGTGGGGAAGGGAGAATGCCTGAGGGGACACAGGCGGACTCCTGGACACGCGGACCTGGGAAAGACGAAAAAGGATACTCACCGGCCGTCGAGGCAGACCCTGGGGAAGTGGGGAAGGGAGAATGCCTGAGGGGACACAGGCGGACTCCTGGACACGCGGACCTGGGAAAGACGAAAAAGGATACTCACCGGCCGTCGAGGCAGACCCTGGGGAAGTGGGGAAGGGAGAATGCCTGAGGGGACACAGGCGGACTCCTGGACACGCGGACCTGGGAAAGACGAAAAAGGATACTCACCGGCCGTCGAGGCAGACCCTGGGGAAGTGGGGAAGGGAGAATGCCTGAGGGGACACAGGCGGACTCCTGGACACGCGGACCTGGGAAAGACGAAAAAGGATACTCACCGGCCGTCGAGGCAGACCCTGGGGAAGTGGGGAAGGGAGAATGCCTGAGGGGACACAGGCGGACTCCTGGACACGCGGACCTGGGAAAGACGAAAAAGGATACTCACCGGCCGTCGAGGCAGACCCTGGGGAAGTGGGGAAGGGAGAATGCCTGAGGGGACACAGGCGGACTCCTGGACACGCGGACCTGGGAAAGACGAAAAAGGATACTCACCGGCCGTCGAGGCAGACCCTGGGGAAGTGGGGAAGGGAGAATGCCTGAGGGGACACAGGCGGACTCCTGGACACGCGGACCTGGGAAAGACGAAAAAGGATACTCACCGGCCGTCGAGGCAGACCCTGGTTTAAGGGCGACCTATGAGTAACCATGTAGAAATAAAGTGGGGGACCCTTGAGTAAAAATGTAAGAAGTTTGTGTTAACCCATCAATTACTTGATCTGAGACAAGATTTCCGTAAGCTGGTTGGAACATGAAATGTCGATCTGGTACGTTGATATGACTTAGAACATTTAATGAACAATTTGATCAGAAAGGGAACACATATTGAACACTGTGATCTGGAATAGAACGCTCATTGAACATTCACATAAAACGCAAAATGTTGTTCACTCCAGTATAGACACACATAATGTGGATGGTTGGAAGTGAGTTGTGGGAAGAGACGGTTGATGATAAGCTGAAGATGAGCTGAAGATGGTGAAGATGGTTGAAGATGGATTGAAGACGGTGAAAATGATATTGTTGAAGCTGAGTTGAAATTTTAATAGTTAATGAGGATTTATAGTAAAGGATACTTAATAAACTGTGTGTTAATTTCTTGGCCACAAAGTACATACACGAGATTAAATTATGATAGAAAAGAAAACAGTTTTGTGACGAATTGTGTTGGTCAGCTCAGGTGTGTTGCCTACGTTTTTCTCTTCCATTGTGTTGTGTCTGGAGTTTGATGTGACCTACATCTTTATATGCCATACCAGGTCATTCTTATAGGCCATACCAGGTCATTCTCATATGCTATACCAGGTCATTCTTATATGCCATACAGGTCATTCTCATATGCCATACCAGATCATTCTTATATGCCATACCAGGTCATTCTTACATGCCATACCAGGTCATCCTTATATCCCATACCAGGTCAAACTTATATCCCATACCAAGTCATCCTTATATCACACACCAGTTCATCCTTATATCCCATACCTGGTCAAACTTATATCCCATACCAAGTCATCCTTATATCACACACCAGTTCATCCTTATATCCCATACCAGGTAACCCTTATATCACTTACCAGGTCATCCTTAAATCCCATACCGGGCCATCCTTATATCACACACCAGATCATCCTTATATCGCACACCAGATCATCCTTATATCCCAAACCAGATCAACCTTATATCCCATACCATCATCCTTATATATACCAGGCCATCCTTATATCCCACACCAGGTCATCCTTATATTTCTTCACATACCATAATAGGTCAACCTTATATCCCATACCAGATCATCCTTATATTCCATACCAGGTCATCCTTATATTCCATTCCAGGTCATCCTTATATCCCATACCAAGTCATCCTTATATCCCATACCAGGTCATCCTTATATCCCATACCAAGTGATCCTTATATCCTATACCAGGTCATCCATATACCCATACCAGGTCATCCTTATATCCCATACCAGGTCATCCTTATATCCCATACCAGGTCATCCATATACCCATACCAGGTGATCCTTATATCCCATACCAGGTCATCCATATACCCATGCCAGGTGATCCTTATATCCCATAGCAGACCATCCTTATATCCCATATCAGGTCATTCTTATATCCCTTACCAGGTCATCCTTATATTCCATACCAGGTCATCCTTATATCGCATAACAGGTCATTCTTATATTCCATACCAGGTCATCCTTATATCCCATACCAGTTTATCCTTATATCCCATACCAGGTCATCCTTATATCCCTTACCAGGTCATCCTTATATTCCGTACCAGGTCATCCTTATATTCCGTACCAGGTCATCCTTATATCACATAACAGGTCATTCTTATATTCCATACAAGGTCAACCTTATATCCCATACCAGGTCATCCTTATATTCCATACCAAGTCATCCTTATATCCCATACCAGGTCATCCTTATATTCCATACCAGGTCATCCTTATATCCCATACCAAGTCGTCCTTATATCCCATACCAGGTCATCCTTATATCCCATACCAAGTCATCCATATACCCCATACCAGGTCATCCTTATATCCCATACCAGGTCATCTTTTTATCCCATACCAGGTCATCCTTATCTCCCATACCAGATCATCCTTATATCCCATGCCAGGTCATTGTCATATCCCATACCAGGTCATCCTTATATCCCATACCAGGCCATCCTTATATTCCATACCAGGTCATCCTTATATCCCGTACCAGTTCACTCTTATATCCCATACCAGGTCATTGTTATATACCTCACAGGTCACCCTTATATTCCATACCAGGCCATCCACATATCCAATACCAGGTCAACCTTATATCCCATACAAGGTCATCCTTATATTCCATACCAGGTCATCATTATATCACATACAAGGTCATCCTTATATCACATACCAGGTAATCCTTATATTCCATATCAGGTCATCCTTATATCTCATACCAGGTCATGCTTATATTCCATAACAGGTCATCTTTATGTCACATACCAGGTTGTCCTTATATCACATGCCTGGTTATCCTTACATTACATACCAGGTCATCCTTATAACACATGCCAGGTCATCCTTATATCATATACCAGGTCATCCTTATATTCCATACCAGGTTATCCTTATATTACATACCTGGTCA